>NW_017731356.1:3987156-4011095 GCF_001890085.2 Hipposideros armiger | reverse complement strand
AGTACACATTCGAATTGATTGTTTGGTTCCTTGGTAGGAGCTCGAAAAACACGACACCTTTAAAATCCCACCACACTGAGCATAACCTTCCTCTAATGAATGTCTGCTTTCAATGTCATTTGAGGCAAATCATCACGTCAGGACCAAGACCATTTGTGCACCACATTGTTGTAAACAATCCACTTCTCATCACCAGTTATCAGTCGCTTCAAAAAAGGATCGTTTTCCTCATGTTTAATAAGCATATCGCAGATGTTTATACGCGCCGTCAAATGAACTTCTTTGAGTTCATGCGGAACCCAAATTTCGAGCTTGCTTACGTATCCCAGATTCTTCAGATGGTCGTGAACACATGAATGATGGATGTTCAATGTTCCTGCAATCTCTTGTGTTGTGCAAGGTGGGTTTGACTCGATCAATGCCTTTATTTTGTCGTCATCAACCTCAGTGGGACTCCCTTACCAAGGAGTGTCGTTGATATAAAAATCACCAGCATGTAATTTCGTGAACCATCGTTGGCACTGATGTTCTTATAGAACACTGTAAACTTTACGCAACTTTTCACAAGCTTGATGCGCATTCTTCCCTTTACGGAAGTAAAACAGTAAAATATGGCGAAAATGCAGTTTGCTTTTCCATCTTCAACTTGTTAAAATAGCTCCAAAACTCAACCAAATCACTCAAATTTTTTTTTTTTAGAATGAAGCTACAACTGTCAGCTGACTCTAGTACTTCCAAAAATGAACTAGCGCCACCTGTTGCAAAAATGCGTCATGACTTTTCCGACAACCCAGTAGTATTAAAATTTTATCCAGGAGCAGAAATCGTCATATAACTTCCTGAAGACTTTTAAACATCAACAACTCTGGTCTATGGAAAATAATTATTAGGGTCTGATGAGATTCGGAAAGTAAAAAAATGAAATTTAAGCTGGAGTAGCATTTCAAGAAAGAACATGCCTAGTGTGAGCATGGCTATCTTTCATTGATCTTCTTTTATTTAAATGTTTCCTGAAGAAGTGCTTCAAAACAAATATAAGCAAATGAGTTACCACATCAGAACACGATGTTATGGTGTAAAATTACAATTACTACTACAATTTACAGGCAAGAGGTTTCAAGCCACGACCAATGATGTTGAATTTGCTACTCAGAATTAATGGAGGAAAAAAGATAAAACTTCATAAAAGGGATATAGTAGTGAAAGTCTTTCCATTCCTTCAGGAGTCACAATAATGCAGGCGTATGGCAAGGATTTGCAGAGGTGGATGATATGAGAAGATACATTCAACCACGACAATTGGCTAACTGGTGTAGAGCGATGGTTAAAAAAATAAGGACTAGACTTGCATAGCCTGTACCATCTAGGGCAGGTTCATTAAACAAGTATTTATTTACCTGTGCCTATTTTCTTCAAGATAATATTACCTATTTCATGGGAATGTTTTAAGGAGTCAATGAGAAATCTGGACAGCATATAGTAAACACACAATGTAAGTCATTAAAATTCTTATTATAACAAAAAAATATTTTAGATTCTAAGAGAAGGAATAAAAATAGGTGCTTTTGTCTGTGAACATGGTCCAGTGAGAATAACAAACTGATGAAAAGTGCTTCAAGTTAATTATTACTTTTGAACTATCCCTAATCTATTCTTTCACCCTCTACCCACTGCTGATCAGATATAAAACAATTATAAAATGTCCTTGACACTCAAATTTTACCCTATCCTATAACTTCCACAACATTGAACAATTAAAAATAACATATTTTAGAGACTTCTATCTTATTTGCACATGGTTTCTAGGGCAATTTACTGGATTATGTTGTTAAATGTTAGGTTCTGGCCTCGACATAAACAGAATTATACTAAAGAATTTAAATCAGTGGGTTGTTAGGTTGGTACCCTGTACATGAAAATATCTCCATACAGATGCCTTAAAAAATGTGTTCACTTTCACTGAAGTATTTATAAGTGAAACTATAGAATGTCTTAGTTTAAAAATACTCTCCAAGACATATGCTTAATGTATATTAATAGACTACATATGTATTCATCTATTTTAATGAGAAATATTCATTTGCCTATTAATGTCTATAAAACTTCTTTCATATATAGTCTTAATGGCGTCTAGATTAAAAAACAAAACAAACAAAAAAAACCCTACAGGTACAGAAGGAATGAATGCCTGCATCCAAATGACACTGAATAAAATGCATGCCTAGGTTCAAAAGGCATACTTTAGAAATTTTAATCTTCTCTTAAACCTGACTGCTTTCATTTTAGAAATCATTTTTTTTTTTTGAAGCAAAGTTTTCAACTTGAATGTGTAGTAACT
This sequence comes from Hipposideros armiger, assembly GCF_001890085.2. Lineage (NCBI taxonomy): Eukaryota > Metazoa > Chordata > Mammalia > Chiroptera > Hipposideridae > Hipposideros > Hipposideros armiger. The sequence goes on along the minus strand of NW_017731356.1, from coordinate 4,008,757 downwards.
GAAGTTTTTCTTGTAGTGGAAACCTACAATCTAATATTACCAGACATCCTGATGTTTTAAAGGGTGTGTGACAACTATATGTTTCTAAAATAATGGTTAATGTTTATGTGTTAGGGTAGAAGAGGTATCAATCAGTTCCTATCAAAGGTAACAAGAGAAGGACTCAGGAAAAATTTTCTAGATATAGCAACTGAATTAAGTTGAGTGCCAAGGAAGACTTCATTAAGAAGGGAGAAAGCACTCTCTAATCTAAAATAATTGAGGAAACACCATGTTTTAATGATACCAATGGCCTTAGAATGGTAGCATTTTACAGCTGTCGAGCAGAGAAATACTGCACTAGCTATCTTTAACAATTACTTTTTCTAATTTTATCAAAGAAATCTAACAAAACAATGCAATAATAAATCTGGGACACATTAATATGCAATAAAGAATATGTTAATATGCAAATGAACCAAGCCTACTAATTGTGGGGATGGAGGCAAAACTAAATTGGAGTCTGTCAAACTTTCAAATGAGTTAAAGTTGTTTCCCTCTGAGTTATATAGAAGAAACTACATAAAGCACTCAAGACTAGCCAACAGGTACCAGATAATATGTTACATACAGAGCCTTGTTAGAAAATGTTAGGTATAATTTTCAACTCATTAAAAATTTAAGTAAAGATATATTGACAAAACATAAAAAAACAAAGTAGCAATTTTAATTAGACAAAATTGGATGTAATTGAAAAACATTAATGTCTCTAAGAGAGAAATTATTATCTACTGGTAAAAGACATAATGATTATAAATATATATGCACCTAACAAAATCACTTCAAAACTATGTAAAACAACTATTGACAAAGCTAAAGGTGGGAAGAAATAACCAAAAATTATGGCTCCCTATTTTATTTTATTTTATTATTGTATTATTATTATTTTTTTTTAGCTGAGCCATCTTGCCACCTGTTGGCAGCTCAGTGGCAGCTCAGCTCAGGCCAGGAACTGAACCAGCGACCCTGTTGCTCAGAGCTCGCACTCTTGAGTGAGCTCTTAACCAACTGAGCCACTCGGCCGGCCCTTATGGGTCCCTATTTTAATTACCTCTTACAAAATAGATGGACAAAACCTAAGGAAACATGAAATTTATATATAAGAAACAAGCTTGATCAAATATACAGAACTTTATAACAAATACAAATTAAACATTCTTTTCAAGCACACATGGAATATTTCCCAAATACTGTCCATACACTAAATCTTCAAATTCCGAAGAATTTGAGTGGATTAATCAAGACCTCACATAAAGAAGGGGGAAATCCCACCTAGTTTTTTTCCCCACTTTTTATTTGGAAATAATTTCAAACTTTCAGAAGAACTGCCAGTATAGTACATTCACACTTTACCATATCAACCTATTAACATCTTACCCATTGGTTCCATCATTTTCCATATGCTCACTGCATACACACTCGCTCAGCCTCCCTCTGTCCCCTTCGCCATGTGATTTATCTCTAAATATCATAGTATGTATTTCCACAGAATAAGGATATTCTCTTACATAACCATGCTACAGTTAATTATCAACTTCAGTAAATGTTCCACTGACACAATACTTTATCATCCATATGCAACTCTGTCAATTGATCCAATTAATCCTTACAGCATCCCCATCCCCCACCCCAAGTACAGAATTGAGTCTAAGATTTTGCCCAGCATTGTCATGTGTCTTTAGCCTCCTTTAACCTGAAATAGTTCTTGGCTTTTATCTTACGTGGCACTGACATTTTTAAGGAACACAGTCCTTTCATTTTTAAATAGTATGATTGTGAGTTGAGGCTTATCTGATATTTCATCATGATCAGATCCAGGTTATGTATTCCTGGCCGGAATCCTTCATAAGCGATGCCATGTCTTTCTCCGGGTGATACATCCAGAAGGAGTATCCATCTGTTTCGGCACTTGCAATTCCACTGTAAGGTACTTCTCAAGAAAACTGAAAACTAAGTCCACAAAAAGCCTTGTACAAAAATATCCCCAGTAGCTTTCACTCCTAATAGGCAAAAACTGGAAGCAGCCCAGATGTTCAACAACAGGAGAATAAACAAACTGGAGTATATTCATACAATGTACTACTACTCACAAAAAAAAAGGAACAGATTACTGATGAATGAAACAACATGAATGAATCTTGGAAACACTGCCCTGAAAGAACTCAAACGCAAGAATAAACACTGCCTGATTTCCATTTATATGAACTTCCAGAATTAGCAAAACTAATCATGGTGTTAGACATCAAATCGCTGATTGTGCTTTGGGGGATTCGCTAGAAAGGGACATGAGATAACATTCTGGGGTGATGGACATGTCCTATATGTTGATGAAGTATGGGTTACACAGATGTGCGCATTTGTCAAAACTGATCTGACTATATGTAGTTAACACACATGCACTTCATTGTATGTAAATTATCTCAATTTAAAAACATTAAGAAACAAAAAAGTCAATATTTTCCTCCCCAGTAATAACAAATAGAAAATATACTAGCAATAAAAAAAATTATAAAATAATTTAGAAATTAATCTAAATAATACACAATGATTTAGAACTCTAGTAATGATCATAAAATGAAGAGATAACTAAATGAAGACCTAGTATGTTCACAGATGGAATGCTGGTGACAGCAATGTAAAGACAGTAATTCTCTCCAAAGTAATTCATCACTCAAATGTAACTCCTATCAAGATACCTGAAGGATCCCATTGTTCTAAATACTATATACAAAAACAACAACAAAAAAATGGGTCCAAGAATAACTACATAAACCAAAAAAGCAGAGGCATGTGGTTCACCTTGCTAGATAATTAAATTTACTGCAAAACCACTCTAATTAGACTATAGTATTGGGATAGCAAAAGACAGGCGACTGGAACACAATACTCGCAAATGCATTTGTTGGCACAAGGTCTCTTTAAAAGCAGCCTACACACAAAGTGCTCAATAAATACCTACAAAATGAGTGAATGACATCAGGCCTTCCTGAAGGCATCCGCAACATCATTAACTGCTAGAATTCATTTTAATGATGATTCTAGCAACTAAAGCAAGTAAAAAAAATTGTTAAGTGGAAAAAAGTAGGAAAAAGAATAAGATTAATAGCATTATACCAATTATGTACATTTTAAAACACAAACAATACTATTTTGGAAGAAACACATCTAAATAAATACACAAATGTTGACTGAAAAAACACATCAAATACACTCTAGGGTAAATGCCTAAAATAGGGGTACCTAGGAGTGAAACTAAAGATAGAAAATAAAATAATGATGTAAAGTAGAGCAAAAAAGGGGACCCATGCAGAATGTGACATCAACTAAGTATGAGCAACCCATCCTAAGCAACTGATATCTCTAGAAGAAAAGTCATTTTTTATAATTTGCCAAGACCTTTATATTAAAGTATTAATCCAATTTTTACAAATACAGAAACCAAACCTCAGAAGTACACTTGCCCACTCAACTTATGACTGCAAACCTAGAACCAGCTCTTTCCAAAGCCTACGATCTTTCTGTACTGCTGTATTTTGTATTTAATATTCTCAGGTCAACAGATGAACGAAAACGTGAGAAAACACTGACTGATCCATTCACCCAAGAACCGATGATATTGGTCAAGGGTAGTTAGAGTGTAACATAAACATATAAGAACTATCACAAAGGAGGAGCAACGTTTTATGCATGATTTAGACAGCGGCAACAAGTGATAAAGATGCAGCTTTGCAGTGAGTGTACTTGCTAGGGCATGGACTCACTCCTCTTTCACCCTCGTCCGCCTTTAATTTATGGAATCCATTTCTCCATCCCTGTTATGACTGCCTTAGCTTGAGCCTTTATTTCTTATCTCTTACCTAGAGCAACCCCTAATCCCTAGCTTGTTACCCCTGCAATTCAATCTTTCACACCATTGCCAAAAATCTAATACTAAATTATCAAGATGCCATTCCCCCACTTAAGACCTTCTATAGCCTCCACATGACAAAATTCAAGCTTCCCTGAATGGTAGTTAAAATCTGTAACATTCTTCTATTGCCTAAGTCTTGAGCTTTGTAATTCCTGCTACGCCCTGCCTTCCACTTTATGCCTCAGTGTACAGAACTGCTTGTGTGTTCCTTGGACACATATCATGCTGTCTCACACTTGCAAATGCTGTCTCTGGCTCACACTGTTCCCTCTTCCAACAACATCCTGCCCTGCTTCCACTCCTCACCATCCAAACGCTTATTCTTTTTTCTGGGGGCAGGAACTAGTTAGGAACTGGGACACTTTCCTGATTTCCACAAGCTGGGGTTTGGTGATCCTCCTCTAAATTCCCACAGCCCTCGGCATGTCTCTATCTGAGCACTCACTACAACTCAGAACTAAAATGAACCATTTATATTTCTGTTTCTCACACAACAATGAGCACATTTAGGGCAGAGAACTTAGTGCCCTGTCCTCAGTGATCTACTGAGCTCTTCCTTTCACTGGATTGGAACAGCTTTTGACAACACCTTAGAAAAGAGACAGCCCAGTAATCAGAGACTTCATGGTAAAAGAAAGAACTGAACTGGGCAATGAAGAATTGCTTCTTCAACGTAAGTATGAATCCAATCCCTAGTATAGAAACATAGTGCCAGTCACTGAATTAGGGCAGTGTGGTTAAGTAATGCCCTGCCCATGTCCCCCCTCCAAAAAAAAAAAAAAGACATTCCAGGAAAGATAACTACATGAAACATGGAGGTGGGAAAATACAGTGAAAATTACGGGGTGGTTTTTGTTTTGTTTTGTTTTTTAATTACTGCCTGGAAATTTGAAAAAAATTAACAGAAATTTTATGAAGTACTGAAAGACTTGTGGGAAATGGATAAATCATACGAAAGCAACTTTGGTCAAAAACTGGTAATGAAACCAGAACAGAAGATCAATGGGCCTCCAGTGCCTTTGCTTAACAAGCACCCTTTCTTTCGATCACAATGCATTAAAAGACAGATATTCTTCTTAATATATTATCAGCTTGGGGGCTCTTTTGAGGTTGCTTCTATTCCGCTGGGTCTATCTGCTGGTAGGTAGGTCACACCATGCCCCTTTCTCCTCCCAGTTTTTATTCTATTTGGCTGCCTCGGTAATCACAATCAAATCACATGGAACTGTAGAGCTTAGCTGAAGAAAACTCTATATCCTAGTGTTTGCTTCTAATCGAATCTTTAAATTTCTGAAGCTCTGATCTTTAACCTTCACTTTGATGTAGGATTGGTCTTGGGTTCTCTTAGCTTAAATATTCCATATATCAAAATCTATTAGAGGGCTGTTTCATTAAACTGGCCTATGCTCTTAAGTTCATAGATCCAACATGGGGAAGCACTTAATAAACAACATGGAATGTTCTGTTTTAACATCTTAATTTACCATTAGAATTCAGCCAATACAATTTGTCCTCAAAGCTGCTGGAATTAATTATATACTAAACTTACTTGGTAATGATATATTTTAAGAAATTGCATAAGGTGTACTTAGCCTATAAAACTCAAGTCACAATACCTTTGCTACCTTAATTTTCAATTTGAAACTACAAAGGTAGTCCCCAAATAAATAACTACCAGGCTACAACAGAAAGCCTATCTAAGGAACAATGGAAAAGAAAGCTACAAAAGTAGGTTTGGGCCAGACTTCAGGCCTTTAACATGAGGGTTTAAATTTTTACCCTTCAGGCAAAAGGGGAGCCTCTGAAAGATGTTTTAATAAGGGGCCGACATAATCAAAGTTGTGTGTTAGTACGATAAATTCAGTGGCACTGTGCAGAATGGGTTGAAGCATACATCCTCTTCTATCTCTTCTGGCTGCAAACAAATGTGTGAGTGAGAATGCACACCGACCAGCTCTCGAAAATGCCCCCTTTTCACTCCCCAAAGCTTATCAATCACTTCCCCCCTTTTGAAAACAAGGCCCTTTTCTCAGTTTTCAGGCTTTTCAGCCTTATCTGAGACATTTTATATTGCTGACCATTCAAATTACCTCTTTAAACCTTTTTCCATCTTTCACTTCAAACCAGTTTCCTCCTTCACGTATGAGCTTTACTCTTCTAGGCAGCTTTCTTTAGTCTAAGTATATGCAGAAGCTCCCTGTTCAGTCAAACATTCTGTTTCAAAAACAATCCCATCTATGAGGGCAACTCCTGCCCAAATCTTATCTGCACTGAAGTCTACATTTTTCAGTGCCTATATAATGTCTCCAATTGGATATTCTCTTCACCTGAACTAACAGCTCCTTCTCCGTTCAAATTCTTCACAACTCTTCCATTTCTTTTGGAAAACTTCCAATTCTCCCAGCTGCCCCAGTTTCAAAAATTCAACTTTTCTTCTCTCTTTGAAATTTATTTCAGATTCATAATTTTAGACCCTAGAATGTATTCTCTTAATCACAGTTGGCTCCATGAAAGCAGCCACTTTGTTTTATCCACCAGGATCCTGCACAAGCCAACAAGAAAATGGCAGGGCTAAGACTCGTAACCACTACAAGCAATTCTTTATCCACACAGTGATGCAAAATAATCTAGTCAGTCTCTCACCAAAAATTACTACTTTTTTGAGAGCAAAAAGGTACCATTAACAGAAAGTATTAAGATTGCTCTTTTTTTTTTTCTCATCTTTCTTAAACATCTCATTTGTATAATTTATTATATTGGGTTGTCAAAAAAGTCATGACATATTTTTTCTGTTTTTCGTTGCAAAAATGCATCATAACTTTTCCAAAAACCCAATATATACTAATATCATATTGGCACATGTATGTAACAAACAATTAAGCACGTATTAAAGGTGCATGCACAAGGTTTTACTGATTGGTGCACATACTCAGGAAATTCTGAATATCCACTGCTTAAGGCACAGACCAAGTCTTTTTCCTCTTTCTGGTGACATCCATTTTCCCAGTTTGCCAGGACTGAGGGGGTATATTAGGCTGTATAATGGCCCCCCAGAGATGTCCAGTCCTAATCCCTAAATATGTTACTTTACATAGTAAAAAGGTCTTTGCAGATGTGATTAAAGGAAGGATCTTGAGATGGGGAGAGGATCCTGGATTGTCCTGGTGGGCTCAATATCATCTCAGGAGTCCTGGTAAAAGGAAGCAGGAGGGCCAGTCATTAGCAGTGTGAGGACTGAAGTGAGATGATGTTGGGCTGCCGTGAGGAAGGAGCCACAGAACAAAGGAAGCCCCTAAAAGCTGAAAAAGTTAAGAAGCAGATTCTTCCCCTCAGAGCCTCAAGAAGGAACCAGTCCTGTTGACACCTTGACGTTAGCCCAGTTAAGACTTATTTTGGACTTCTGACCCCCACAACTACAAAATAATAAATGGGTGCTGTTTTAAGCCATTAAATTTTTGGTAACTTGTCACAGCAGCAATAGGAAACTAATACAGGGAATTCCTGGGACACGGAATCTCACTGCTGGGATCTGCCCAGATCAATCCTATAATCTCACTGCTAAAACCAGAAGTTGGTCACCGTATTTTCAGGTTTTCAATGCCCAAAACAACATATTACATAATATGTATGAGAAAAAGATCTTTATTGAATGATTTTATGATGAAATATATAGATAATATACCCTTACTGTTTTACAAAGACCTGCCTTAAGTGTCATCTCATTTCATCCTCCTAAGAACTCTGTGAGGCGTGCATGAATCAGTCTTCCCACTTTTAGGATGTAAGAATTAAGATTCAAAGAAATTACATAACATGTCCAAGGATACATATCTAGTCAGTGATGGAGCCACATACAGGCCTTGTCAAAGTATCCCAACAGTCAGCATCCTCTACCACGGACCAAGCTGCCTAAGTTCAAATTCAAGCTCCAAAATTTAATAGTTCTTTAACCTTAGCCAAGTTACTTCTCTACATCCTTAATTACAAAATTCAAAATGAGGTTAAAATAATACTTCTGTCATAGGGTTGTTGTGAAGATTAAAGGTGCTAAAATGTGTCAAGTACACAACCCAGACTTGACAAAGAGACAGTTGACAATAAATATCTGCTATCATATCATTCTGTGCTACAGCTATACTACATTTATACCTGAAATACTCTGTATTACTTGATAAAAAATTACAAAAAGTATGCAAAAGTAAAATATAGTAACCGGAATGAATAATAAGATGGATAGGACTGGTTTTCTGTAGAAGTAATCTAAGGTCAGGACTCTAGGCAGGAAAGACAAAAGGAGAGGGGAGACATACTCAAGATCTCTAAAGGTATGACAGTATAAATAAGGTCATCACAAAATTTGGTATTATTAATAGAAGGAGGGGGGGCTTAGAAACTAGAGTATTGTAGTATGAACATATAACATTCATAAACTAACAAAATAATACACAAAATTTCGGGACAATTAATGAATTACAAAGATGATAAAAATGGCTACTAAGAGGAGCTTACCAACTCTTCTGCAAAACTTTTGTCTAACCCTACCATGGCTGTAAGTACCTGTACTGGTTCAAGGGGAATGGAGATGCTGGGAAACAACACAAGGACCAACCAGGCTGTAGAGTAAAAGACAGACCTCCAGTTGAGTCAGTGCTAGAATTTCAATATTGTAATTTCCCAAGGAAGAAGTGTCTCAAAAGACACAACACACACTTTGCCAGACACTACCATGCACCAGTCCTCTTCCCCAATCTCATCACCTTTCAAAAAAATCTCAAACCTAAATATCCTAATTTAATGCCCTTTAATGGCTTCAGTAAATAATTAAAATGTCTCTAAATTCGGCAGTCCAAACAAATCTCGAAATACACTAACCCAAATGTTCTTAAGCTAGTTTATTAAACTTTTCACTCTTTACTTAAACCCTCAACATCCATTTTTCACTATACAACTTTACAAAACTTTATTAGTAGTATTTGCAATACCAGACTCGCTGACTTTTTTCCCTAACGGGTCATAATCTTCTCACTATTGCTGTTAAGTTGAGAAACCATATTGAGGTTAGCTTAAGCAAAAAGCCAGAAATTAACAAAGTAACAGAAGCATGGTTAATCTGAATCCACAAATGATTTTAAGAACCACATTGTAATACTTAATTTCATCTCCACCATCCAATTGTTTTTAAGTCATGTTTAAGGGTACAAACTTGCAACTAGTAGATGAATAAGTCCTAGAGCTCTAATACATAGTTTAGTGCGTTAGATCTTTATTCCCACCACAAAAAAAGATAATCAGGTGACATTATAGAGGCACTAACTATACTACAATGGCGATCACATTACAATTTATAAGTGTATCGAATCTACATGTTGTATACCTTAAGTTTACACAATGTTATATGTCAAGTATAATTCAATTTAAAAAAAAAACAAAAAAAACAGGGATACTGGAGTATTTTAAACTTGAATGAAAAATGCCCTATCAGTCATTTCAGGAAGTGCTGATGAAGAATAACATGGACTAAATAAAGATGGGCAAATTCAAAAAGAAAGAGGGAAGAAAAGCCACATAATCTACAAACAACTAAGCAGCCCCCAGAACGAGGTAGAAACGAATACACGGTTTTGGTAATCTCATTGACAAATTTAAATTTAAAATGGGCTAAGTGAACGCATCTCCTACATGCACTTCTTGGTACTCAACGTGACGCAAACAAGTAAAGGGGGCGGATGGGGGTGACACTGGTCTTATTAAAAGGTTTTGGAATGGAAGGCAAGAGGCCAAATTTCTTGTTCTCTAAAACTTCTACCAACCTTCCACTCAAAACTCCTCATCCAGGTAAGTGTTTTCTTTTCCTCTTATTTAGGTACTCTTATGTGAGCAACAACTCTACGACTTCACTGTCTTTGTAATCCATTAGTTACTCCCCCCTCCGCGCCCCCCCCACACACACAAATTACTGTCCGTGTTTTGCAGAAATAAGCTAACGAAGAAGCTGAGTTTATCTGGATTTTAATAAACAGCGAATCCCTTTGAAGAAGCACCTTTTAAGTCAGCAAATGCCACACATCTCTGAAGAAATTCCCCAAGAGGGGGAAGAACGTCTTTTCCAAGCACAGCGATAGCAATCCTTGGACGAGCTCTCTTTGCTTCCCCCAAAACCTCCCGATGTGTAGGGAAATTAACTGGAAAACTCCATAAACTTTAAGAGACAAAGCACTTCTTCTCGCCTTCAAACCCCAGGACGGATCCTCCCGTGACGAAGGGACAGTACCCAAGCCACACCGCCAGAAGTACTGTACACGCTACACCTGAGTCACTTTCTTCCAAGCCAACGGCTTCCCATCACCAACCCCTTTTAAAGTGCTTCATAACGACACCCCCCCCCAAAAAAAAAAAAAAAAGTTCCCAGGAACAGCAGCCCCGGGTGCCCTGCAGGCCAAAGGCTGCGAGAAATGGCCAGAACTACAGCTTGTACGTTCCTGTCCCCGCTCGGGACAACCCACGTTTTTAAAAACCGCACGTCGGGAACGTCTCACATCCGACGTGCTTTTATGACCTTACCGGCTTGTGAAAGCAAGTGGCTGGCCGGCAGGGAGCCCGAGCGACGTACCTAGCACCCCCCTGAGCACCCCCGAAACACCCCGCCGTCTCCAAGGGGCAGGGGAGCTGAGCACAAAGGCGCTCAGGTGGCCCCTTCCACCCAGGCCCGCTTCTCTCCCACTTCAAGTCTCCGAAAAATCCAAAAGGCACCATGAAAATCTCCGCACAGAGCGCTGCCAGGCCGGTCAGCGGGAGAGTCGCTAAGTAACCGCTTTCCTGGGGACCTTGGGGACACTCGCCCTAAAAGTCGAGATGATCTGGGGGTGTGCCCCGGGCTGCTCCCCCTTCCCCGCCTCCCCTCACTGGAAAGCCCCGTGCGGCCGAGCGACTCACCAGACCAGCGAGCACAGAAAGAGGCAGGAGACCAGGGCCAAGGCCCGCCGGTACTTCTTCATCTTCTCCTCCTTCTTCCCCCGGCCAGAAGGCGGCACATCCTCCCGGCAGCCGCCACTGCCGAGGCCAAGATGGAGGAGCCGGAGCAGGAGCGCGAGGATGGGCGCGGGCGTCCTCCAGGCGGCGGCGCCGGGGAAGCGGCTCCTCAGCGGCTCGCGTGCCGGCTGCCCTCTCCAAGGGGCCCACGGCGGCGCCGACAGGGGCGCTTCACAGGACTCCGGGGACTGCCGCTGCTGCCGCGGCCGCCGGCTCTTCCGCGCCCGCCTCCTCCAGCCGCCGCCGCCGCCACTGCCGTCCCATATCCCCCCCGCCCGCCCCGGCTCTCGCTCCGTGCCTCCGGCGACCAACGGCCGCGGCGTACTCGCCTCCCAGCAGCCAATCGCCGACGGGGCCGCGACACCTCACACACCGCTGAGCTGGAAGGAGCCGCGTCACCCACGTCCGGCGGCCCTCACACCCCCACCAGCCCTCGCGCGGGCCACGCCCCCTCCGACGTCTCCGGCCCGCCCACCTCAAGTCCCGCCCAGTCAGTGGCCCACGTTCAGGAAGTCCTAGAGGAGGAGCCCGGTGATGTTCTGCCTTCTTCCTCACAATGGCCCGCCCCCTCGCCCAGGACGCGCCGGCTGCGCGCAAGGCCCCTTGGGAGTTGTAGTTTGCCTTCCGGAACCCTCCTTTTCCCCTTTCCCCGTCCCTCCTAATAGAATCACGGAGTTGATGGAGACAGTGTACGGTTTCGCTTCTCACCGCAGGACTGACCAGCTTTGGAATTGTTACACTCAGTTTTCCTCTTTGGGCATAGTTCGTGGGATGGCCCTAGAACGAAGGTGGGAAAAAAATCTATACTAATAAAATTTAAAAGGCGTTTTTGGGCCGGGCCCATCGAGCTAAGTGCTGATTGGTAGATGGAAAGGAATGTGCCAAGATTCCCTCTTACCTGATTGGTTATAGGGTGGAAAGTCTGAGGCTTCTGCTCCGCCTCCGGGAGAATTGTGTCGCCCGCCAGGTTCTTCTGTTGCGGGCGGCTCGGTTGATCTCTATTCTGCTGCATTCTTGCTTTGGGTGTGCGGCGATGGTTCGGGAAGGGGAAACTACGGCCTCCGCTGGGGAGCTCCAACTCTCGGGGTGCACCGAAAGCGGGGAAGGCTGTCGCGTACACACACCTATTGCTACGGTCCGGGGTAAAAGAGTGACCGCCTCTCAATCTTGAGTAAGGATCAGTGTGCCCTCCCAGATTTTTATGCCACTTGAGGCCATTAAAGATCTCTCAGAAGCTAGTTTAGGGACACTCTGCCTGCAACTCCAAAATGCTTCACCGCTTTTCTTCCCAAGCGCTTCTTGACATAGTTCTCTTCCCTTGGATGGTACAGAGGATAGAGGAGGAGGCCCTAGCTTCTGCTCAGGGGAAAAGAAGAATTTGGTTTTTGACCTAATGTGTTCCTTCATCTGTCTCAAGTGATATATTCATTTCACACTCTGACACTAAGGGAGAAGTGAGTTGCTACCGAGGGATATTTCTTTTATTAGATAAGAAATATGAAACAACTAACTCAGTGGTGTTTCCCTTTCGGTCTTGGCTGTCCGGTGACTCAGACTATCTTCCTTAGAAAGCAGCCAGACAAATGGAGGACTGGGAGCTCCAATTGTCTGTGCCATGGAATATGACATAATGTTTAGTGTAAACAATATTTGAAACAGGTGTCATTAAAGCATGGGCCACTTATTGCCCATGTGGCTGTAAGAAAAAGAAAAAAAAAACACCTTAGTAAAATGCCCATCTAACGCCTAATTGTGAGCCATGTAATTTCCTTATCAACCTTCTAAGTTGACTTGGTTGTTAATTGTATTCCCAGGAATACAATTCCTGGGGAACTGAATGATTTGACCCATTCTAAAATTCTTGATATAAGTTAACTGACTATTAGAAAAATTCTACAAAGGATGATTTGTTTTTCGAGGCATTCAGCCTAAACTAATTTTCTGGCAATAATCAGGTAATGGTTCCAATGACCTGTTAATGCCACTTAGTATATAACAATTAAATCCTTTCATCTCTACTTCTCATTGCAGTAGGCAAGCATCTATCTTGCCCACAAACAGTATCACATGATTAATATGCAAGTTTTTTTTATTTTAAAGAGATGGGCAACAGAAGGATGGGGATAATTTGACATTCTTTACCATGTTGGGAACCCTTTTCCTTTCACTCCAGGAACTAGGCTAGTCAGGATAGGGAACAGGTGGTCCTCAGTTGGTCTTCAGTAGATTACAACCCAAGAAGTCCTGTTAGAACACATGCTTAGCTCAAGCCTAGCAAGTTATCAAGTGTCTCTTCCATCTCCTATCCTTCTTATCCAAACCCACAAACCTACCCATTGTTTTCCCACCAAAGTCCCTACAATGATCTCTTGAGACATACAGCTAGTAGGTAGAATTTTTCTTTTCTTTTCTCTCTTTTTCTTTTCTTTCTCTTTCTTCCTTTTTCCAACAGTTGAGGTTTTATTGATACCCCTGTTGTAGAGTTGCCATTCACCTAATTATCATTTAATCATTAACTTTCACTATTTCTGTCGATAAATAACCCTTTTCTCTTTGGCCAGTTTCACTTTCATAGTTTTGTTACCGGGAATGATGTGGTACCTCGGTTCTTCGTCTTCTTAAAGAAAGAATTCAGTCAAGAGACAGAGTTTGTGCAGCATAAAACAGCCAGAAATTTATTAGTGAAAACGAGTACACTCTGAGACATGGAGCTGGCTGACCCAAGAGAGGGAAGCAGCCTCGCTTTACATGTACGAAGGTTTTTATCTCAATGGGTAGAATTACCTGCCCCTCTCCCTTCTCTTATCTCTCTTTCTCCCCCCACCCCCCACGAGGCGCCTAGTCCTCCCCTCTCTGGCACTAAACAATGCATTTCTTTGATTTAGGGGCATGTGTAAACACACCCCTGTGATTTAGGAGCATGTGTAAACACATCCCTTAGGGGGCATGTGTAAACCTGGAATCCTGCTGGGCTAGTAAGGTATTGATGGTCCTGACAAATAGGATGTCTTCCTGCCTTTGCTGGCTTTTAATAATGCATTTCTTTGATTTAGAGGTATGTGTGAGCCTGGAATTCTGCTGGGCAGCTGCCAGGGAGGGGTCTTGACCCAAGTAGGAGCTGCAGCAAGGGGCTTTCTAACCGGGGCTGGGTCTCTCCTTCTGCTCATTTCTACCTACCTACCTACCCTATCAGTTTCATGTTAAAGTTTAATCTTCAGTCCTTTAAGCTTTTTCATTTTTCTCTTACATACTTCATAATTTCAGTTCTCAACTATATTGTTGACTCCCAGGTCTATATCTCAGCATCTCTTCAAGTAGTTTCTAGACATAATACTTAGATATTCTACCATCACTTCAAATTTTACCTGCATAAAATAGAACTCATCTTCCCCATAAATTAACTTCTTTACCTGACTTTCTATTTGTGTTGTTTCTCCCTTAAGACTTCAGATAGTAAGAAAAAGAAAAGTTCCATGGAGCTGGCCTTTGAAAAAGCGGTAGATGTTTCTCTACATGATAGTTAAATATAATGGGGAAATGTTATCTTGTAACTCGATAGATAAATATAATAAAAACAAGGGTTATATAAAATAAATTTAATATAGATAAATGCCATCATACTAAAAAGTATAACATCTGCCAAAGAATGGCAAGAAAGAGTGTAGAAAAATCAAAACATGCATATAATCTTTAAGGCCCTGCCTAAGTAACCACCATCTACCATCTCCCGCCTATACTGCAGTGGTTCTCAACCAGGGACAATATTTCCCCTTGCAGAAAAAAAAAATGGCACTGTCAGGTGACATTTGGTTGTCACAGCTGAGGTAGTAGTCTGTCTAGTGGGTAGAGGTCAGGGACGCTACAATCCTAAAACACACAAGACAGCCCTCCAAACCAAAAAGTTATTTGGCCTGAAAAGTCAAAAAGGCCAAACCTGAGAAACTCGGCTATAACAGAATCTCCCAATTCAATGAAATCTATACTGCACTGATTACTCAGGACACCACAAAGGACTCAACTACATGAGGAACATGAGTTTTCACATTCCTAAAAGGTTAACTATACAGAAACTCTGGACAATTCAAGTCCCTGCCCTGATAATGATCAGATACTCTGTTTGCTGATATTGAAAAAGAACAGGCAGCTCTCTGAAAACAAGCCTGTGTCCTTTATCTCCTAGATAAATCATATTTAAGAAGCCCCCGAGAAGAAATATTTGTCTAAATCAAGTTGGTGATATTGGGTGAGCAAGCTTTACATATTTGAATTAGTTAAAAAGTTATCCGCCCCTTTCAATATTATAAAATGCTGAGATACAATGTGTCTTAGAAACAGTTGAGGCTCAATGATATTAGATGCTTCAGAGTAAAAAGGCAGTTAGGACAAAAGCTCCCTGGAAATCAGTGAAAGAAAGGTCAGAGAATTGAGAAAAGACTAATAGACAATAAAAGGGACTAACCCGGATGGAAAGAAGGGTGAATGTGGCGATTTGCACTTAAAATGTTAAATACAGTATAAACAGCTTTCTTCCTATTTGGTCCTGCTCCATTTGCTGCTGCTGCTTTGCGTGTGTGTAAATATATGCATAGAATAGCATAGACCTGTTTTATTTAGTTATTCCCTATCTGAAGAGAGCCTAAACTATTTTTGCCAGATTCCTTAACGGAGCACTGATAATGTAGCCACTTCCAGAGGTAAAGACAGAACTCAGAGGGAGATGAGAAAATCAACTGCTTTCCTGGGACAGCTTGAGAACTCAGCCCCTTGACAGAGAAGAATCACCAACTGCAGTGTTGCCTTGTTCAGTTCTGTTTATACTGCAAATCATAAAAGATTTCCCTTTAAAATTTTTTTCTATTTCATGACTCCAAATCTAATCATATGCTTTCTAATTTTGGTTTGCCTGACACTTATTTGGTATTCTATGTTTGACAAAAACAGTGATGGCGGGCTCTAGTCAAATAAAATAAACAGATACATATCATACATTTATAATACTTATATAAAATGTTTCACTTTAGGTCATGGGATGGATGACTTTAAGGAGTAAGCATTAGAGATACTATCTTCTTTGAAGCAAAGCATTCAAGAAAATTAAAAGAACAAAATGTGGTCCAAGTACAAAGTGATCAAAGTGAGTTCAAGATAATTAAACTGGGTACAGAGAATACAACTGAACACATGCAATTACCTTTACTTACAAAATCCCATGAAACAACAGGAGAGAAAGCATAAGAAAAAATATGGCCAAATGTTTATTGTTGAATCAAGATGGAGGGTATACAAATAGCCATTGTACTATTCCTTCAGCTTTCCTATATGGTTAAAATTTTTATAATAGCAATTTGAAGGGAGTATGAACACATAATTGATGCTGAGACCCAAACCGTCTTCCTGCACTGACTGCCAGGCTCTCATTCTCCAGGCAGGAGATTGAAAGAGTCTTCTCTTGGGAATTTAATTATCCCAAAAGGAAAGACCAAAAAGATTCTGAAACCTGAGATTTCCCAGTTCACCCTACGAGAAGGGTCATAATCAAGTCCCACCATGCACTCGGGATATCTAATCAGTTTTTTAGTGTCCCACTAATGATTACCAGGCATTAAAAAAATGCTCTGACATGGAAGATACAGGCTAAAACTAACAGGGAAAATAAACAACTTGGAGTAGAAGAAACAGGCGATGCAGGGAGAAGAAAACAAAGAAAAGACATTCTAACTTTTTTTTTTTGCCAGATATTGCCACCCTAAAGTAGGAGCAGGATACTACAAAAAAGAAACCTGTTGATAAGAACAACAAAAGATCTCTTGTAAAGCTGTAAAGGCAGAAATGAAAACAGTAAAAAATTGGAAGATGATATTGAAGAAATCATCCAGAAAGTAGACAGAAAGACAAAGGGCTAACCTAGGGGGGTCCAGTATACCTATAGTGGGAGGAGAAGAGAGAGGACAGCATGAGGAAACAAACAATTTGCAAGACATTTTCCTAAAATTGAGAGTTTTGAAATTGAAAGTGCCCTAGTCGAAATGCCCAGCACACTGGATAAAAATAACCAACAGGGAAAAGTCCTCAGCCTCCATAGCAGACAATCAATCAATAGTACCTAAAACTGGGGAAAGCAAAAACAAAGAATAACAACACACACTATTTAAAATATGGAGGTAAACATCAAAATAATTGATTATAAGACGTGAAAGGAGGTGATTTTTGGAACAGGGAGAAATAGAAGGGCACTAGGCAACTCCTACTTTTCATAACTTTGTTAGAACTATTTGATTCTTCTGTGCATATATAACTTTGAATTTTATATAATGGAGATGTTTTATTGTGATGTTTCTGATTTGTGGCAAATAAGTTCAGATTTTTAGTGTTTTGATATTTTTCCCTTTCCCATTCATCATCTATACTGAATATATGGAACAAAGGACACTATCTGCGGCGATGTATAGATTTTGCAATTGTGTCATTCCGTCGCTGGACTTGAAAATCTGAAGAGAAGGCAAAGAGATAATAAAAAGTGGAGATATGGGGATAATGGACATTTTCATAAAAATCATTTTTCTCTTTCAGAATATGAGCGTAGTACTAAAACTCTCCTTGCTACTCCTGCATTCAAAACTACCTATTTCGTGTCTAAGATGTAATTTTTTCCCTTGCCTGAAATTTTCTCCCTCCCTGTTATTTATGTCTATTTTAAAACCATCTTTCTAATGGCTCTATAAAGTGAAGCAATTACCTAAATAATTGAGAGAAAGTTACTTTGCCTCAGTTACTCAGTCATTATCCCGGTTTGGGGCCTGAATTGTAAGGATTATTATATGGATCAAGTAATTTCTCCTCTCCGTGTTACACAGGAGAGAATGTGGTATTAAAGTGCGTTAGCCTGTAAATCTTTCAAAGATCCGCATGAAATGATTTTCAAGGTAAACTAGTATTGAAGAGCCTCTGCAGTGTCCTTGTGCTCTATCGTGTCCTTGCAACTTTCAGTTCGTTACACTGAAACGACTCGGACAATGTAGCTGAACTCATTGGGAAAGTCTGTTCCATAGGAAAGCATGAAACATTAATCATTCCACATCACCAAATAATTCATGAAGAGTAACGGCAATGCTTGTGGGGAAGGCTGAGAAGCTGTTGAGAACGTAGCGTTGTTATAGTAACTTTTTGCAGGCCAGCTCAAAAGTCACTTTCTCCTTTTCCTCTGGCAGAAATAACCTTCCTTTGCAGTCTCCCCAATTTGGGAACTTCGGTCGCGTGAATTATAACTTGATCTCACTGGGAGGACAGAAGTGTCTTATTTCATCTCTGTGCCCCCAACAACACTTGGCATTCTCCTTGGCACATAGGAGCCATTCAGTCAAGCCTGACTAGGAGGATGATAATGGTGATGATACAAGTACCCATGATTCACAGGGTGGGATATTTCATTCAATTTGTTGAGGATCTTCTATACACAAACTTAGAGAATTTTGATGCGTTCTTTCATTTAAAATTAAAACTAACACTAAAAACAAAATTACAACTAAGCAATAGTGTCTCATCATAGTACTTGCGAGACACAACACAAAAGTCTGACTTACTAGAAATGTTTGGCCATTATTGGTCTTTATTGGAACTGTCATTAGTTACCGTCCCACCTTCCAAGATAAAATTGAAAAGAAAATGTCTACTTAAGAAGTTTGAAAGGCAAAAAAAGCTCATTGTTAAAGAATAGGAATGGAGGAGAGAGGGATTTTTGATTACTATAGTTGAAATTTGGAATCCTTAGATGACCTTTGAAATAATTTTGGTATATTTTAAACATTGCATGTTTTTTAAAATTTTATTTTACCTTTGTTCAGAATCTACGTATAGGCCAAAAAATTTAATGTGAATGAATTTATCTGCACAATTGCAATGAACTATGTCTACTTTTCAGTCAGAGGCTCACATTTGCTGGAAATATCTTGATAGATGGACAGAGTATTTTGAATTATTTTTCATTTGTATTTATCAGCAACATGGCCAGTGTAGATTCGGTCCTTCTGTGATAAGCACTCAAAGCACCTAGTTAGCCGTGCTTCTGTTTTTTCTTTTTTTACTCGCACGAGCAGCTCTTTGGGTTCTCACTCCTGTTGGGTCAATTGCGATTTCTCCTAACTCTCCATTTCCCCAATTTTCCTTCTGATAGAATCCTCTGTAAAAGTATAATTTCCTAAGCCTGCCCTAGAACCACAAAATCTCCACAAGAAGGGTCCTGAAACCTGTACTTACTTAATAGGTGGCTTTTAGTGGCAGGTAAATTTTGAAACACTGTTCTAAGACATTTTCATAAGACTTAAAACAAACAAACAAACAAAAAACTCCATTGTACTGATTGTACTGTATTAAAAGTGCGGCTGCAGGGAACTTGGTAACCATCATTTCTATTTTATAATTTCGCTCAGTGTGGAAATTGTGCCACCACTCTGGCTAACTGACAACTGCTACTCTCATTTGAGAGTGAAAAAGTGAAATACGTACGTGACTCCCTTGCTCTAAGTAAACTCCCAGAGGTCAGTCTCATTTTTCATTTCATCTATGCTTCTCACAGACCTAGAATAGACATATTATAGGTGCAAAATATATATATATATTTTTTGAGTTGAAATAAATCAAACTGTGTATTATTGACACAGCAGAAAGCTGACAATAATTACGTTGGCACAGCCGTTATGTTGTGTTCTTGCTTGGAGATCATTATGCTCCCTTCTCCTACCAAGATCCAACGACCATCAACCAAGACGGCCACTGGTTGGCAACGATGGATGGACGATATTAGGAGAGCGCCTCACACCAGTTCTTTCTCCCCATTTTACTCTCCTTCCTTCTTCCTCTGCCCTTTTTCCAGGATCCCGCTGTTGACAACTTTGTCCTTTCACACCCAAGTAATGGCTTTATGTCTATATTTATAAATATAACCCGGAATGTAAACTTCAGTGAGACATGGAGCCTCTCAGCAGAGCTTCTGGTTTTGGTCAGAATATTCATAAAACAAACAGCAGCTCCCCGGCTATAAACTGAGCCATTTCAACGAGGAAGGTGGGACCTTTCTTTCTCTAGGGGGAAAGCAACTCGCAGCAAATCCTTGCCATGGGCCATTGAAAAGTGCTCTGGGCCTGACAGCCTATGGCTCCGCTGGCCTTTTCAGCAGTAAGTGGGGCAACTGACTTCACGGCAGGAGAAAGTGTGACAATGGTTGTGATAGATCGTCTTTTCCAAAAAGAGTCGCAGAAATGTGTCCAGTGCCACATGTTTTCCTGGAACCTTGTCACGACCCCACCAAAAGGCATGCTCTGTGTCTCCTCCCCTGGAAACGGGGAAAGGGAGGGGTGTGCCTGCCTTGATAAACAGATTGTGGCAAAATTAGGCCGTGTGCTTTCCAAGTCTAAGTCAGAAAAGGAGATAAGCATTTTCCCTGGCTCTCTCTCTCTCTCTCTTGGACAGTCATCCTTAGAACACAACCATCATATTAGAAGGAAGCACAGGGAACGTGGAGACGTCACATGGAGGGTTTCTGGCCCATGGCCTCAGCTGAGAGTCCAGTCAACAGCCAGCATCCAAGCCTCTTAATCTTCCAGCTGAGGACCCAGACCTAGTGGAGCAAAGACACATCATGCCCCCGGTGCCCTGTCTTTCCCCTGATCCACAGAACCCATAAGCACCATAATTTTATTCCACAGACGATAACTGGGACAATGGCTAATTTGATCAAAGGAACAGAACACAAAGGCTACCTGTTACCAAAGTATTAATCATGGACATTGCCTTCACATGTCTGTGAGAAAAACCATCTAATGGTCTGTTAAAAGCATCAGCCAGGGAAAAGAAGCCTGTATTCTTGCCAGAAAGATTTGGAGCAAAAGGTCAATAGGACATTGACGCATGATTTTTTTTATGTTTTAAAGGCTCATGATAGTTCATTTGGAAACTACAGACAAATACCAAGGAAACAATGATCCCATTGCTCAAAGTCAATCACAGGTAATATTTTTTCTGTATCTCTTGTCTTTCCTTAAGCATCTGATTTTTAAACATCATTGAGATCACATGATTGACACATGTTAATCCCGCCTACAGTCTTGTACTTCACTGCTTAGCGTAGTTCCTTCCATCCGAAGGATCCTGTGCTTTTCTTTTCTGCCCAGCTGGGGCTGTCTTTCCTCTGGGAAGCCCTCTAGGACCACCTACCCCACGGAGGAGATGTCTACCCCAAAATCATAGCACTCATCACCAACACTTATTTGCTATATAATCACATATTGCTTCATGACATTTTATGTATTTATCTTTGAATGTCTGTATAATTACAAAGTCTTTTCCATTATGCCTTATCTTTCTAACTAGATTGAAAGCAATCTCAAGGCAGGGACCAGTATTTTAATCTTTCTAGTCCATACAGCACCAAATACACATGTGTCAGATACTAAATATTTGTGGAAAGGAAGGAAAATATGGGAAGGAAGCAAGGATGATTTCCTCTTGAATACTTTCAAAGTTTATTTCACAGTTCTTTCATCTCAAAATCACATGAATTATTAATGAGCATAAGTTTGACATGAGGATGGCTGTGTATATATATATATATATATATATATATATATA
>NW_017731356.1:3980924-3985056 GCF_001890085.2 Hipposideros armiger | reverse complement strand
TAGCTGTAGAGGGCAGTGTCACTGGCCCTCATATGTGGGATCTGAACCGGGGCCCTCTGGCGTCCCAAGCCAGCTCTTAACCATCGCGCCACTTGGCCAGCCCTATCGTTTCCCTTTTTCATTGCTTTTACTGGTAGCAATGAATGAATGTGTAATTTTGGGTGCGACCTTTTTCCTTTTCAAGAAAAGAGGGGTTTATGAAAAAAAAAAAACCATGTAAAAGCTAGAAGCTGCATAGCAATAGGAGCAGTGGGCTGATGATAAGGATGTATCATAGGCAATAAGGCCTCGCCCCATGCCGTCCTGCTGCAGTTGCTTACGAAACGGAAAAGGCACTCAGGAAGCAGTTCCTGGGTCCTTCCTTTTGTACCTGAAAGGTCTGGGCCACTCCAGAGCTAGAGAGAAATGCATGGTTCTTCCTAAGCGCAGTCCCTTTGTCCTTAGTATATCTGTTAGAACATCTACCACCACAGGGAGCGCATAAAAGGACAAACACACACTCTCATGCTTCTGAGGGCCAAGTTCTTGCAAAATAAAACACAAGATTAGGTATTCCAACTTGTGCAAATTGCAGGAATCAAAAGAGACCACGGGGCCAAAGTGATGCATTCTAGAGAGAGTGATGTCCCCAGGCAGGGGACACACAAAAGTGAAATGAGCTTGATTATGAGTGATGTGTCTAAGGAGAATTGATTTTTCTTCCTTGTTAATCCACTTGATAACTCTATTTGAATTTGAGGTACACACGCCAGCACATATATCCTTCCATGTTCCCCTAAGGGAGCCTTCGTATTTGCCGAAAGGACATTTCATGGGGAGTTGGCAGAGACTGCATCACTTGGGAGACACCACGCAGCAGGGGCCTTTATCTTTAGGTCCCACATGGCTACATGACCCTCTGATATCACCAGTGTGACACTGCTTCTCCGAAGACACAGCTTTCTTTGAGCACATGCTACATGGGGCTGTTAATGAATAAATAAAGCCGCGTGAGTGGGGGGGATAGCTGCACCTGGACACCCTGAAATGCAAAACTGCTGTTTCACCTTCCACATGCGTCTGCCACACAGTGAACGTGCTTACATGACAAAATTCAAACACACACAAAGACAGGAGAAAGAGCAGGTGGTTTCATAGCAGGCAGCAGGACTACTTAAAATATGGGATGCTCTTTTCTCCGTTATTTCTATGCAACCTGCTTAATTCTTTGTTTATAAAACTAGAAGAAGAAGAAGAAACCAAGAAAAGGATATTTTTCTCCTCACCGCGCCCCTCCCCTTGCTATTTAATATCTAAATATTGACGCAGCTCATTGACTCTGATAAAATGGAGACGAGGGTCCGTGGAAGGAGCAGAGGCCATGGTATCAGGAAAAACCAGCCCTTCACTCAACACTTACGAGGCCTTAGGTAAGGCTCTGAATTGCTCTAAGTCCACAAAATGAGGAGTGGAAGTGAGACTCAAAAGAGGATATAGAAACATCTAGCAAAGCGTCCAGCACAAAGTTGTCACGAACGTTTGTTGAATCTGAATCAGTGGGTGGAAAAGAACACAAAATACCTGAAAAACACCCATCAGGGCTATTTTTAGTCCTCAAAGCAGTTCTGCTAGTTGAGGAACATGTTTTGTGTGTTGTATTTACTATCCTGGATGTCAGTACTGAAGTTCCTTGTATTTTCTCAACAATGAAACCATGAACTGCTGAGTTTTTCTTAGCGAATGTTTTCAGCACTCCAGGCTAAAGTCTGCACCCAGTAGATTAGACGTTAAGTTTTTAAATCCGTGTTGCCTGCCTTCCACGTGTATATATTTCTAAGACCTCTGCCTATAATGATAATCCTTAAGTTCTGCCTTATTTCAAAGCATTCAATCATTACTTTGGCAAATCCCTTTCATGAATGAGGAGGAAACTATCCTAAGTTGTGGGAAATAGGCCAATTCCTTCCAAATTGAGAGACAGGAACTGGACATACGCTGTCTCATATATTCTAGAGTGCCTAAATATCTGTATTGTCAGGTCAGGGCTGGGAGGAAGCGAGTGCTCACTTTCAACGAACCATGATGGATGAGGCTTGTGGGCAGACCCGATGGAGCAGAAGGCTCCTAACGCCTCAACCCACTCATTATGACTCTTCAGGTGGGGCTCTCTCTGAGATCAGCATGAATAATCCAGTGATGACAGGCCTGAAGCAAGCAGAGTCTTGCTGACCCAAGGTAAATTCACTGCGAGTATTTTCCTACTCGTTTAGGAGAAGGGGAGAGCTGACTCTTGAGGATAGAGCCAGAAATATGTACTCACACACTGCTATTTGCTTACAAATGATAAAACTAGGGATTTTTGCTATTGGTTTCTGACCATCGCTCCTTCTTTCTTCTGGAAATAGCATTTCCTTGTTCCAGGGGAACTGAAACCCCACCCCCCGCCCCCCAACCTTGCACCTGGCCCCAAGTCTGTAAGGGAGCTGCCCTCACCCTCCTGGCCAGTGATTGGCCCGTGTGTGGGGGCACGTGACCCAGGTTAGAACATTCTGAACTTTTCCCTGGGATTTTCAAACTGGAGTTTAGGGGAAGTGCTTTTTCTTTCTTTGTTTCTTTCTTTGTTTCTTTCTTTGTTTCTTTCTTTCTTTCTTCTTTCTTTCTTTCTTCTTTTCTTTTCTTTCTTTTCTCTCTTTCCCTCCTTCTCTCCTTCTCTCCTCTCCTTCTCTCCTTCTCTCCTTCTCTCTTTCTTTCCTTTCTTTCNTAGGAAGTTAAATGTAGTTCAGTGAACATTTTGACATTCGGGGCGGAGTGTGTGTGTGTGTGTGTGTGTGTGTGTGTGTGTGTGTGTGTGTGTGTTGGTCTCTCCGAATTGAAAAGCTGTTTTTTTCACAGTACAGCTATGTGAGAGGACCGGTGAAAATGGGTTCTGTATGATATGTGATCATATCCAGAAGGTGATATTTTCTTCATCAGTTCTCTCTAATTATTCTCTCTGTATTTATCACCTCCCCACCTTCTCAGCCACGCTGTCTGCCCTCAGCTCCTCCCCTGAGACACACACACACACACACACACACACACACACACACACACTTTTTCAGAGCCTGCTACATTGTATCATGAGCCTCATATCCAGTTTCAGTGCATATGTTTTCATTATGGAGATGAACTATTGCCTGACACAGGGTACATGCTGCAGGTGTTCAGGGGAGAAGGGAGGGATGGAGCGAGCGGATCTACTCAAGGAAAGGAATGGAACGGGTGGGCCTAGGACTGGGCCTTGAAGCCTTGTGAGCCTCTGTGTGTGTGCATGTCACGTTGGGTGCGGATGGCCCTTTCCGGGCAGTGGGAAAGGCATAAGGCTAAGACATGGAGGCCTGCCTCATCTACTAAGGTAAAAGAAAGACGTTCAATGCACCTTGAGAGAAGGCTGCAGGCATGGTAGGGGCTGCTTGTAGGAGACAAGGCCGAAAGAGTAGTTTGGGCAGATTACAGAAGCCCCCTTCCAGGGACAGCATCCCTGGGCAGAGTTCCTTTTTTCCTTCCGGCAAGAAACCAATACAAGATTCTCGGCCTTAATCTTGGAAAAAGCACCCAAGGACTCCCTTACCTCTCAAAGACCCAGTGGATGGTTACTGTGCTGGGGAAAAGCTAATCTGCCTGCTGGATGAACAGTTCACCTCAGAGAAGAAATGAGTCACCAGAGAACTAGGAAATCCAAAGAATGCCCAGATATTCTTTCTTTAACCTTAATAGTCTCACGACATTTAAAAACCTGTCCAGATAAAAGAATACAGGGAGAGAGGAGAGGAAGGACAGTGCAGACAAGCAACAGGGCGAGAGACAAAGAGGAGAGGGGGGGAGTTGGAGGAAAGAAGAAGATGGAGTGAAGAAGGGACGAACTTGGCACGTCCTACTGTAGCTTTAGGTTCACCATGGCAACCCGCATGAAGCCATTTCTCTGTCCTCCTGCGATTTCCAAGAAAATAATCTCTGAAGGGTTGACCGATAGTGGAAGGAAGCCGAATGTCAGCGGAAGAACTCCTATATCGTTTCCCTTTTTTTTTTTTTTTTAAGATTTTTATTGGGGAATTGGGGGATGGGAACAGTGCTGGGGAATTGGGGGAAGGGGAACAGACAAGTTGCTGTCGTT
>NW_017731356.1:3894367-3978039 GCF_001890085.2 Hipposideros armiger | reverse complement strand
CTTCTCTCCTTCTCTCCTTCTCTCTTTCTTTCCTTTCTTTCTTTCTCTCTCTCTCTCTCTCTCTCTCTCTCTCTCTCTCTCTCTCTCTCTCTCTCCTTTCTTTCTTTCTTTCTTGTAGAGAAGGGATGCTTCTGGAACCCAGGGGCTGCTTGTGGCCTGGAGTAGGAATGAACGAAGTCAGCCACAGAGGGAAGCAGAAATAAGGGATAGAGGGGCCTGCTGATATTCAAGGCCCCAGTTCCCACTTCCCAAGGCTGCTACATCCCTGTCCCTCCCGGGGTCTGGCTGTGTGACACACAACCCTCTTTTCCCTAAGCTAGCTCAAGTTGGGTTTCTGATCTTTGAAATCAAAAGAATTGCCATCCATGTGCCCCACCTGCCCAGAGACAGCCTGAAGCATAGACTTCCTCAGGTGAAAGGAGCAATGTGAATATTTCACATGATAGAATACTGACAGACAAATTGATTGTCTTCTTTATAATCAGCTTGTAGAAAATAATTAGAAATGATAAGCCATGCTGTTGCTGCATGTGCTTGACAGGGTGTGTAACTCATATGAGAAATAACTGAATATTTGTTAACAACTGACTTCCTCTGTGAAATCTAAGTTTTAAAGCGATTTCAAACAAAATTATTTCCTAATTGTCAAACCTAGGGACCATTTTCTTCCTCCTCTTATGTCTCAAGTTCACTTTTCCAGCTGTATTTGTAATCAGAGCCCTTTCTGTTCCCTGGGAAATTCTATCCCATCAATTGCAAGTTTCCATCCATTAGAACTCATCTTTTGTGTCTTCAGCCTCCATCTCTACTGGTTCTTTCCCATCTGCTCACATATATCCTTATATCTTCCCCATGTTAACAGAAGTTTCAGGTGAACTTGTTTTATTAAAATAAATGCATTAATCCACCGCAGTAATTTGGTCCTCCACAAAGGCAACCCGGCAGGTTGGGTGGATTTTGATTTGAAATGAAACCAATTGACTTTTTTAAATTGAAATATAGTCAACGTATTATATTGTGTAAGTTTCTGATGTACAATGTGTTGACTTGATACATTTATGTATTGTAATATGACCACGGCCTTAGCTAGCTAACACGTCTATCGTGTCACATTTCTTTTTTCTTTTCTTTTCTTTTTTTTTTTTCCGTGGTGGGAACAATTAAGATCTAGTCTCTTAGCAATTTTGATGTTTATAATATGGTATTGTTGTCGATAATCACTATGTTGCATTACATCTCCAGGACGTATTTATCTACTGGTTTCAAGCCTATACCCTTCAACAACATATCCCTAGCTCCCCCACCCCTAACCCCTGGTAACCACCAAATGACTTTTAAAATAGGAATTTCACTAAACCAAAAAGTATGAATTCCATTAAAGTCTCCAGCAGACCATAACCCTGTTCGGGGTAGAGAAACGTCTTATCTATATCGTTAGTCCTTTACGCACTCTGCTTGTCAGGCAGCATATATCCAATAAATGTCGAATGAATGATTTTTGTCATCTTCTTCTATAGAGGTCCACTTTCAGATTCACCTAAGCAATTTCCAAGCTTAGGGTTGTATGTGAGCCTATAATCCTAGAGCCAAGATGTAAGATCATTATAATTCAACACGGAAAATCTAAGAGAGGTACAATAGTAAACTCAGGGGACAATAGATTAGAATACCAAGAAAGGTTTACTTGCTAACCAAGACCATGGTTACAAATACACTTAGGCCCAGCTCTGACCTGAAAACATGTAATTTATCGAAAGCCTCAGAGCCCCAGGGGTGTGGCTTACCTATAGAGACTAGAGAGAGACGACAAGCACTGTGACAGCAGGGATGCTCTGAGATTGGGTATAGTTTCTGCCCGAGAAGAATTAGGCAGTTTTCGTTGGTGTATCACC
This sequence comes from Hipposideros armiger, assembly GCF_001890085.2. NCBI lineage: Eukaryota > Metazoa > Chordata > Mammalia > Chiroptera > Hipposideridae > Hipposideros > Hipposideros armiger. The sequence continues at coordinate 3,976,147 of NW_017731356.1, read as the reverse complement.
TCTTTTGCTCAAGCAGGGAACATTTCATTTTGGTGAGTTGTGTTAGGACCTATTTGCACTTAATTTTGATGGAAGTGTGTGCTAAAAAGGAGGCTTGGGATCCAGCCAGGATGAGAAATTCAAATTCCAGGAAAAAGCAACGAAGGTTTATTTCTTTATTTGTTTGTTTGTGTATTTGTTTGTTCATTTATTTATTTATTTATTTTACAGGAGGAATTTCTCTGGAGGAACAAGAAGAAACAATGTCTTATTGGACTGCTTGACAAGGAAGCTTATGGAAGATAACTGGTTTCTTGAGGTCTGCCCTCTACAGAGGAGAACCATTGTTCGAGAGGCAAGGAGAGCTTGGCAGATTCTAGTCCGGACTCTGTCACTAATCAGTTGGTGGCCAAGGATGGGTTCAGCAGGGGTGGCTGGCTGATACAGGGGCGGAAGTCAGGCTCAGAGTCAGACAGACCGGTGTTCTGATGCTGACCCTGACTCTTAACTAACTGTGTAAATATGAACAAAGCCTTTCTAAGCCTCTTCTCCTCAGGTTTATTCTTTCCACTGAAAGTGACAAAGAAATTGCTTCAAACTTGTTCTGGTCCTAGATCTGTTTCCCAAGCAGTCTGCCTGGCTGGGAAATATAGCTCGTACTGGGGACCACTTTGCTGTGCAAACAAGGATGAGCTATTTGCCCAAGGCCCTGCCTCAGCAGACTGTTACACGCTGTTAACACTTTGTGGGAGTTCCTGGGAATACATAGAATTTATCTACATCCATGTCATCTTTGGATGCTTGACCTGTCTTATATAGTTCTCTACCCCAGTAACTCAGCCCAGTCCCATCAGGTCTCATATGTTCCTAGTCAAGTTACAGAACATTCTCTTGCTGCTGTCCTTGAAGCATCCTTTGACTTCAGATGATCTTCTCAAGGGGTATCCAGGGCCAGAAAATATATATGGGGCTGCTCGGGACTGAGTTAAGGCTGACTGCAAAGGCAATTCATTGCCATGCATTCACTGGCTTATCAAATGTATTACTGAGCTCCTATCAGCAGCTGCTTCGTGTTAGATGCCAAGGACACAGAGATAAAAGGCGGGGTCCCTGCCTTCAAGTGGAGCACAGCTGCACCATGCGCTGGTGAAAGCCGGCCATGTGTGCTAATCCTGACCTGCCTCTTACAAAGGTATAGATGTGGACAAAGCCTTTCTAAGCTTCATTTTCCACATCTCTGAAGTGGGAATAATAATCTCTTACTTCACAAGGGCGGTGTGATCATTAATGAGGCGAAATACAGTCCCTGGAACCTAGAAAGCACTCCATAGATGGCATCCACGCTGTCATTGTCATCATCATCCTGGGAGCAGCCACGTAAATGAGCAATGACAATGTCATACGGCAATGTGCCGTATGAGGGTAGGGGAAGATTATTAGGGCACAGTCTGGGATGGTGACAAGGAATAAGCCTTACACGAGGCGGGTAATTGACACCGAGCTGAGCTCAGAGGGAAAAGCAGGCAGGAAGTCAGGCTCGGGAAAGGCATTCTAGGAAGACAGAACCAGAGCATATATAAAAAGACTAGAGGCAAAAATAAAAAAGGACTTTCAGTAAATTGCAGGTGCTTCAGTATGTCTGGATCTTAGAACACATGTAGGGAGCATTGGGAGAGTGAGCCATGCTATCATCCCTGCAGTGTTACAGGCCATGCACGCTGCTTTTCCACCACTGTTCCCCCATATAAATACCAGTTGGTCCCACGTCCCTTAGGAACCACTCGCTTGACTTTTGTAGGTGTCATAAGGGAGGGGCAGGGCTCTGAGGTAATCTCCAGGAGCTTCCCCGAGGGTGTGACCCACCCTCCAATACCGGACCAGCCTGTAAGTTCCTTGTACCAGGTAGGAGGAAGTCCTGGGGGAGCTGGAAGAGGAAAGGAAGCATCATCTAGGGATCAGCTACTGCAGAAACCATTGCTATGGCCCGTGTCTGTTTTTCTCGCTGATGACCTTGACCTAGCTACAGCTTAGAAGAAGGAGGAGCTTCTAATTTGATACAATGTTCTACAGGAAGGTTCAGTCAAATCAAGTCAACAGGCACTGACTGAGCAAGTGCTTTGTGTCTAGGACTGCGGAGAAAGATGAAAGCAGTGTACTGAGACTCGGAGAGTGGATCTAAAGGCTGGGCCCATGGTGACAAGCCTGCAGGCACAGCGGACCCAGAAACCCAGGTCTGCGGACTCCAGAGTCTGTGCTCTTTCTGATACATGATGCTGCCCTTTTGGCATTAAGTCTGGCCAATGTGATGTAGGGACAGCTAGGAGAAAAGTACAAGCCATGGCTGATGGCGACATTGCCATCTTGTTGATTTAACCTCATTGAGCCTGACCCAATAGAGGACTGCATTCAATCCATGGGAGGAATGGTGACTGGCCATGCAAAGGCAAGAGGTACAATATGACCGGGAAATTCTTAGGAAGCTCAGGTGACCTTAAAGAGGACAAAGGGCGGGCTACTATTCAACTGAGCTCTGGGCAACTCCGAGAAACCATAACGGACCCTGGCATCTGCCCTTGGGGTGAGTAAAATGGTCTCTAAGGAGCTTGGGGAAAGAGATTCAGTCTGCTATGGTAAGCCATGGAGAACAAAAGGTGACAACTGCAGGTTGAGGGGGTTTGCGGACCATCTGGTTAGCTTCTCTAGATTTGGTAATCAGTGCCTGGGTTATGTATCATGTCTTATTGGGAAGGTGGGGTGGCACAAAGAGGGAGAAATGGATGGAATTCAAAGGCAGTGGACTCCAGCAGACATAGAGTGAACCTGCAGGAGCCTGAAGATTCGCTATAAGACACGTGCCACGTGGCTCTGTTCCTTTGGACACGAAGGCTTCGATGCAGGCATCAGTGAGACATATCTGTGTGACACTGAAAGAGGAGGTATAACCAGGCCGCCTTTCCAAGGGACAAGGCGGAGAAGTGGCTTTTAATCCAATCAGTTGCCTGGAAGAGATAAACCTCTACAGACATACACAGAATGGGAACTGGGACACACACCCACAGGGATTGGCCCTAGACGAGGCAGCTGAAATGCAGCGACTGCATTTCGGACCCAGAGCGCCAGCTGGCTCACTCTCGGGATGTAGAATTAAGACACTGTCACGGCCTCTATCTTCGGCTCCCTACCTATAGCGATGAGGGAGAGCATCCCCAACCTGCCCCACAGAACCATCGAGAATATGAATAATGCAGCAAGCTGACATGCTTTGAGACCTTTGATAGATGCCTCAATTAAGTGCTGGGTATGATTTTGCCATTATCGTTACTACCTTATCACCTTATCATTGCAGACAATCATGGCGGAGAAGTGTGTTGGCCATTTTGACATCAGTGTCCGGCCAACTCCTTCTTCCCTTATTTCTTTCCACCCTGATGGACATTAATCCAATCTCACCTGTCTGCTCAGTCTCCCATAGGTCGCGAATATCCTAACCCCTGATTCTCTGCTCATGTCACACCTTCTGCCTGTTCTCCCCCTTCCTCTCCATTTTGCTAAATCCAGTCCTTTCCTCAAAGTCTAACTCAGGCTTCCTCTGGCAAGTGACTCTCTCTTTTCCTTATTCAGCACCGTATTAGTCAGACTTCTCCGGAGAGACAGGAGCAGAAGGCTATATATAAATATATAGAAAGAGCTATATTATGAGGGACTGGCTCATGCGATTACAGAGGCTGAGAAGTCACACAATCTGTCGTCTGCAAGGAGGAAGCCCAGGAAGCCAGTGGTGGAATTCTAGTCCAAACCCAGAGGCTGAGGAACCAGGGGAGCCAATGCGGCAAGTTGAAATTCAAGTCTAAGTCCAAAGGCCTGAGAACCAGAAGCACTGATGTCTGAGAGGAGGAGAAAATGAATGTCCCAGCTCCAAGAAGCCTTTCTTCAGTTCCTGGTCCAGGTAACCAGGGCTCTTTGTATCCTTGCCAGGTTTTTAAATAGACTGTCCAATAGGGAACAACATGATTTTTTTCCCCCAACATATATTTAAGCTTAATATTGGCTTTGAACAAGGAAACAAAACACACACTGTTCAGGGGCCAGGAGTTTATAAGTCTGAGCATTCATGGCCCAGCAGTGGAGTTGACCCACGGTAGGCGTGCCTGTTTCAGAAAGCATCAGCGGTCATCGTGGGGCCTGCACCCACCTCCACGTTTGCAGAGTCAGACACTGAGTCAGCCGCTCTGTGAAGGGGTGATCCAATCTCTCCCTCCTGTAAAATGGGTATGAGAGTCCTCACTTGCTCTCCTCATTGCTGCATCTCCAGAGGAAAGGAGATCCCACCTGGAAAGACTGTGCATTCCTTAAAAAGAGGCAATTTGCTTTTACTCAGTGGCATTGATGTTTGACAGTCAATTGGCCACTTGTCAGGAGAGGTCACTTGTCAGGTGGGGTGAACTGGCGATCTCCTGGGAACCTTGGCAGTGCCTGTAATTGCCGAGGGAGAGGCCTGTTGGCTTTTAACTTCCTTCCCCCAGAGAAAACCAAAAGGCGGTCCTCCCGCCCCATGAAAGTGCCCAGGAAGAAAGGCTCAGAAACCTCTGCCCGCCTACTAGGGATGGGTGGACAAGTGGGGGAGAACCTGGCACACCTGTCAACCTAGCCTCCTCTGCTGAAATGGCTGTAATGGAGCAGTAGGCCCGCCCTCCAGCCAGGATGTCCTGCTCGGAGTTCATTTCCTACTGAGCACACAGGTAGGCAGGGCCTGGGCCAAACTCCTCGGGCCAGGGCAGCCCTGTCATGTGTCTTCCTGAGCTCTGGTCTCCGTCGGGTCGGGTCATGTAACACAGTGCTGGAGGGTTGGACTTTGACACCTATGTCAGGATGCTGGTTTGCATGTGTCATTGCCACCTGACTGATGAACAGGCTGTGGGTGTCAAACTCCAGTCCAGAGGACGGGTGTGGCAAAGGTTGGCGGAGGCAGCATGGGGGAGTGAATCTGCCTCCAGGATTGACTGAGGGCCTTGTGTTTCTCACCACGTCCTCCTCCCTTCTGTCCCTCTTTTCCTGTCCTGTGCTGCTGACACAAGCTAGGCTGAAGAGGCAGAACTGCATCATGGGGGTTGCTCCGTTCCCACAATGCCAGGGTTCTAAGCCCAGCCCCTCCACTGGGCAGCTGTTTGTCCTTAGGATAATTACTTAATGTCTCTGTGCTTCAATATCCTTAAATCCATCTCTACTATGAGGATAAAAAAAAAATGATACCTACTCCAAGACCTACGAGAATGAAAAGAGCTAAACCATGCAGAATGGATAGTGCCGGGCTTGGTAAGTGCTCGGTCAATGAGAGTATTAAGTCCTAAGGACAATTGTCCTTATAGCCCAGTCAGCTGGGGCACACTGAGTCAGCGAGGAAGCATTAAAGAATACTAAGTTTCCAAAGAACAGGAAGTTCCCCATCCCCACCCAGGGGCCAACCCTCTGTGATCCTTGGGGAACTTCGGTTACTTTTGCAACTGTCTTTATGAAACCTCAGGATTGACACTGACATTGTAGCTCCCCCCCCCCGGCCACACCCCAACACCCCTCCCCCCTCAACAGGTACACTCTCCAAGGGACAGAATTCAATTATTCGCGCTTTAACTTTCCTGGCCCTTGAATTCTACTTTCAGTGGATTTGGGGGCTGGAAATCGATAACCACCCCCAAAACCCAGGAACCAAACCCATTTTCTCCATCTGCCACCTAGTGTGCCAGAAAACTGAGACCTCTGCACGATGTGGCCATGAGGCCAAATGGCTTTACATCTTTCAATGTCCGTTTCTTCCGAGGATTGCTGCCTTAACCCCTGGAGGGAATCTGGGAGACGGTGAGACCCATTTCCATCTGCTCCCTGACAAAAGACTGAGGGTGGCTCAGACTTCCAGGAGCCCGTCGGTGGCCCCTCTCTCTGCTGCTGCGCCATTTCTAAACCTCCGACCCCAAGGTGGATGAGGGATGGGTTGAAGAAAATCATAATGTGGTGGGAACAACATGGTAGGTATGAGACAGCTGCGAGTGGCGAGTCTGGGGTTTCCTCATGCTACCGGCTTACCTACCAGGAGGGCTCGCGGACACACAGGACCCCAGGTCTCACCCCAACGTTTCAGATTCAGTGGAGCTGGGATGGGGCCTGACAGTTTGCATGTTGAAGTTCCTAGGAAGTACCCAGGATGCTCAAACCAAAGGGGTCCTCCCGCTTCGCTCTAGCAACCCAGAGTCACTGGTTCCTTGTCACTCCTTACTTCCTGCATGGTGCAGAGCAGCTGGATGGGTAGCACTGCCTTTAGGAAGCCAGGCTCTGGGGGCAGACTGCCTGGGTTTGAATCTTGGTTCATGTCATCTGCTCTGTGATTCTGGCTGAAGTACTTCATCTCTGTGCCCCAGAATCCTCACAGTGATAAACATGAATGTTTTCTGAGAGCTTCCTATGTGCCAGCCATGGTTCTAACGCGGTTACTATTTATTTGTTAAATTCTTATAAGACTATGAGGTAGGTGCTATGATTACCCCTCCCCCAATTTACAGATGAGGAAATTGAGGCCCAGAGAGAGATAATAACAGTAAACACCTCGTAAGACCACTGTTTGGATTCAGTGAGATGCCCATATTGAACTTTCATTTGAGCACCTAAGACTGTCCGTTACTTTTACTGTGCACACAAGGATTTGAAGGTCCTTTCTCCTCTTTGGGGACTATTAAGGACTTGCCTAAAAGGATGAACCATTGGCTTCTTTCTGAATCCTATTGAATCCTGCATTTTGTCCCAGATTTCAGTCTTTTCTCAAGAGATCAGGCTCCCCTCTTGCGGACTTTCTGTCCCCAGAGAGCCGGCCCAGATCTAAGGGCCTGGGGGCCTGTGAGGGTGGAGAAGAGGGAGTGAGGGTGGCAGCGGGAGGAAGTGTGCATGAAAGCAATGGCTTCTGTGTGCCCCTGGATAGACAGGGAGTCCTGGATGAGACCTGACAGGGCAGCTGTGGAGAATGCAAACAGTTTGCAAGCTCATTAGAGCAAGCGAGGAGAGACGCTAGAGGGGCGAGAATGCCCCAAGCCCCCGACCTGCGCCAGCACATTCCAGCACTTTCCATGTTAACTGACACTTGCTAGTGGCCTTTGTTTTCCTACCAGGGCTGGCGGGGGAGGGAAATGGAGACGGGCCTTTGCAGTTTCCTGACCTCCACACATGTTAAGCTTTCTTTTCACCGCGCAGGACAGAGGGCTTTCGTTAAGCCTAGGCCAAATGTGAATGCCAGTGGGTATTAATCACCATCATTAAAGTGAGTGAAAAGCTGGTGATCAAACCTTCGGAACTGTTCAGCTAGAAGTAAAATATTCTGACATACAGCGACTCATCAGTCAGTTCTAACAGGAGCTCTCTCCCCTCCTAGCGGTGACAATGTCCCCACACCCAGCCCTGTCTTTGGATCAGCTAATATCTACCCAGCCCTTAGGCGGTCACCTCCCCTAGATGATTCCTTGATTCCTGTTCAAACCCCACTCCTCACCCAGGCCGATTAGGTGCCATCTTTGGGGGCCTCATAGCCTGAGTTCTTACCCCACGGTGGCCTGCTGGCTTGCTTCCTCGTCTGCCTCCTGCCCTCAACACCTGGAAATAAACACTGTATTCGCCTTTGACTTCCCAGCACCGCCCTGGTGGCCGTTGATCATGGGCTGGTTCATTACACAACATGAAAGTGAATGGTGAGTCTGTGAGTGCTGATGTGAAGGCAGCTGAAGAATTTTTGGAAACTCTAGATAAGCAGATTGTAGAGGAAAATGACTTGCCAGAGCAAATATTCATCGTGGAGGAAACCTCCCTCTTCTGGAAATGGGTGCTTGAAAGGATTTTCATCCATAAAGAGGCCAAGTCAATGCCAGGTTTCAAGGCTTTTAAGGACGGCGTGCCAGTCTTGCCTGGGGGGCAGTGCTGCAGGCTGCAAACTGAGGCCCTCTGTGTCCTGACACAGTGAGAACTCAGGGCCTCCACGCATGTCAATAAGCCCACACCGCCAGTGTTCTACAGGAGCAGTAAGAAGTCATGCATGACACAGCTCCTTTCCCAAGATGCCCCCTGGATTGCTGTGCCCGTGCAATGGAGAAGTAGTGTTTGGAGATTAACACACCTTTCAAGAGCTTGCTTATTGTTGATAATGCTCCCACCACCCTCCTTTTATTGGTGACCTTCATTCCAATATCAAAGTGGCACTTCTCCCTCCAAACACCACCTCTTGGATCCAACCGACGGACCAAGCAGCTTATAAGGCCTCCTTACCTGAGGAGGACCTTTGCCCAAGTTAGTGCTGCAACCAAGGAAGACACTGATGCAATTCTGGAAGGATCACACCATCTACGACCTCATCAAGAACCTTGCTTGGGCTTCGGGTGACATCACCAAGGAGTGTATGAATGGCATCTGGAAGAAGACACTCAAGAGGATTGTCCATGACTTCAAAGGGTTTGCCAAGGATAAGTTGTAAAAATCAACAAGGCTACAGTGGAGATGGCAAACAACTTAAACCTCAGTGTGCATGAGAGGACACTGCGGAACTCCTGGACGGGGTTCCTGGGGGACTGACTGATGGGGGGGGGTTCCTGTTGGAGCTGAGACAGGAATGCGTAGCTGAAGAGGTAAGAGAAAGGAAACTGCAGGAGAAAAAGCAGGCGTATCCCCAGAAAATCCACAACGAATGGTTTAGCAGAAGCTTTGCTGCCCTCAACAAGCTCCTTAGAAAGTTTGGAAACATGGACCTGACTTGGAGGTTTTCATCAATAGAGAGGAACGTTCATGGTGCAGTATTTGCTTACGAGCAAACCTCTGATGAAAAAAGAAACAAACCAAGCAAACCCCCAAGGACGTACTTCTGAAAAGAGTGACCCCTCCTCAAGACAGGCCTCAGACAAGTCCTTTAGAGGGTGTTCCAGATGGCAGTGTTGTCACAGGAGGTGACAGCTGCCTGTGTCACTGCCCCTGAAGACCTTCCCGTGGGACAAGACGTGGAGGCAGACGACAGCGACACTGACCATCCTGACCTGTGCAGGCCGACACCGATGTGTGTGTTTGTGTCTCAGTGTTTAACCAAAAACATTTTAAAGTAAAAAATAAATAAATTTTAAAAATGGAAAAAAAAAAACTTTACAGAAGAAGGATATAAAGAAACCTGTGTTTGTATAGCTGTAAAATGTGCTTGTGTTTTAAACTGATTGTTATTACAAAAGAGTCAAAACATTAAACAAAATTACAAGTTTATAAAGGAAAACAGTTACAGTAAGCTAAGGTTAATGAATTATCGAAGGGAAATATATTTATTTAATAAACTCAGCGCAGCCTAAGCGCACAGTGGTGAGCAGTCATGTCCGAGGCCAGCACACGCACTCGCCGCTCACACACCAACTCACCCAGGGCAGCTTCCAGTCCTGCAAGCTCCACTCACAGTAAGTGCCTGATGCAGGTGGACCATTGTTCATCTTTTACGTTGCATTTTTATTGTACCTTTTCTATGTGTAGATATCCTTAGCTATACCAATAGTCACCATTGTGCTACAGTTGCCTATAGTATTCAGTACAGGTGCTGTACAGGTTTGTAGCCAGGAGCGATAGGCCATACCACATGGCCTAGGTGTGCAGTGGGGTGTACCCTTTAGGGTTGTGTAAGTGCCTCTGTGATGTTTACACAAGGTTGAAACCACCAAATGACGCATTTCTCAGAACGTATGCTCGTCACTGAGTGACGGATGGCTGTGCTCACTATGGGGACGGGTAGAAGAGTACAAACGGAGGCCGATTTCAGCTCAGCAGGACAAACAACTTCCTACTGATCACAGCCACCGGAAACGCAACAGCCTGCTTTGTGGGGTAATGAGTTCCTTCACGCTCAAGGCATTTTCAAAATCATTTACTTTTTCGAATAGGTAATAAATACAACAGGATGAAATTCAAAAGGAGCAAAAAACATATATTATGAAAAGTTAGTCTCCTTCTCACCCGTTCCCAGACACTCCTTTCTGCCCTGAAGAGGTAACCCCTGCTACCTGGTTTTTACTCCAAGTCCAGGCAACTCTGTGAGGAACAATGCAATTGGGCTGTGCTGCCTGGCCCTGGGCAAGGTGACCTCTGGGGACTGGCCATCTCTTGAGTCTCCCCTTTTCCATTTGCACGTCATCATCCTGAAGGTGCTCTCACAAAATTGCATTTGAATTTGTAACGTATAAATTACCTGCTCAAGGATTGGGTGGGGGATTACGACTTGCTAGTGGCAATACTGGATCAGCTCTGAGCAGCCCTTCCAGCAGAGATGGGCAGGTTCCAACATGTGACAAGAGGAATCGCTGAGAGAAACGGAATGCAGGCTCTGTGCAAAGCATGTAGGAACCCTTTGCTACATGTAGTCCTCCCCATATTTGAAACTGAAGATGGGAACGGAACGGCAGCGTGATTGGGGAGGGAGGGACAACAGTTAGAGGAAGGAGCTGCGGAGGACGAGGAGAGAGGCTGGGTGTGGACACAGCAGAACGGAATGGCGATGGTGCCATCGGGGACCGCTGGGAGTCCTAACGCCGGTGACCCTGGCCGTGGCCTTTCTGCCCACTGAAAAACCCAAGTGCTCCTCTGGGTCGTTCTTCCTGGCTGTCTCTTGCCTTCTCTAGGTTTCTCAAAGGCCTGAAAAGTCTGTTGCCAGAGTACCTAAAAAGCATGGTTTCACCCCTGACCTACAGGGCTGCACATGGCTCCATAAATGGGCCCTCTTTTCACACACCTTGGAAAACTTGAAGGCACTGTTGACAGATAAGCTCAAACCTCAGACCCTGACAGATGAGTTCAGGGGTAGCTTTCAAGGGCATCCCGACTTGACAAATCCAGGCAGCGTCTGTCCTATTTCAGTATCTTGGCTGTTTCCCCAGAACAAACAGAGGGACGTGAAGAGAGATGGGGCTTTCAAGCTGGACTCCAGGCTGATCTTGAATTACAAGAGGTACAAGAGGCCATCTTGCCTGTCCCTGGATCAGCTCCTTAGAGGGGGCGCAAACCATCAAGCTATTTCATAACCATCGTTGTTACAGTGGCCATGATTCATTGCAAAGGCCAAGAAGCCAGTGTTTATCAAACGTAAATGGAAGAAAAGACGCACTTTCGTGTCGGCAGTCACAAAGCACATGGCAAAATCAAAAAGCTTTAAAGCATTTTCTTATCTAAGACAAACTTGCAGGACATCCTACGGGAAAGATTCTGACATGGGGCTAATGGTGGAGGTAGGTCTGGCATCCATTTCACAAGCATCTCTTCCCATTAAGCGTTAAGGCTTTGCTCAGGGACCTGGGTCATGAGAGCCTCTGGAGGTGGAGCCAGGCTGGAGCTGGAGTGTGGCACTCCAGGGAACAGAATGCTGCAGGGACTCCAGTGACAATCACCTCCTAGCAAGGACAGCAGTAACGTTAAGGACAGCTAACATATTTAAGTGTCTACTACAGAGACGCTGGCTGGGAATGTGGCATGAAAATTCTCATTTCCACCTCACAATGCTCATAAGACAGGGACTCATAATGACCTTGTTTTGCAGATGAGGAAGCAGAGGCCCAGAGAAGCCAAGATGATTTCCCAAGGTCACGCAGCAGCAAGGGAAGAGATGAAGGCACAAACCCAGACTACACGGCTTCGCAGTTTCTGCTCTTCTCTCTTATGCTACACTGAGAAGAACCAACACAGACAAGGCAGCATAATTCCAAAAAATGATCTTAGGAAAGAAGGAAGGGAACAATTAGCAAAATGAATGCTAGGAAAGCCAAGAGTAGGAGGAAGGGACCTGCAAAAAGTAGATTGAGGTGAGGGACCAGAACTAAATCTGTGCATAGAAGAATGGGCTGAGACCTGCCTGATACGATGCCTGCTTGTTTGGTAGAGGAAGTGTCCCTTACAAGAGCCTTGCTGGTCTGGCTATCACCTTCTGCCCCCCACCCAAAGCTCCCACCTCCCAGATGAGGCTGAACTGTGGAGCAGGTACATGTGCTCCTGGTGGAACCTGGGCCCAGCTACATTCCTGCAATCCCTAACCAGAGCCCCTGTGTCCAGCTCCGGATCTGTCCAGACTATAGAGCGACAGGATATATTGGCTGAAAAGGAGTCACACTGGCTGAATATGTGTGTGTCTCTATAATACACATCTCACAGAACACACATCCTACACACTCAGCAGCAGGAACCCCTATTCATGTAGCGGCATGAAAAAGTGGAGAAACCTTTCCACAAACGCTACATGAATGACCTGCACTGTGGGAGAGTGGAAACGATGATGTATTTGTCTTGCCGGAGAACGCTGATTGCCAAATGCACGCGAAAAGTATTCCTGGTATTGATACAAGCGTTTATGTAATTAGAAGCAACGCTCTTTGGCCTAATACCCACATGACAAAGACATCTTACATGGGTAACTGTGATTTGAGCACACGCCAAACCTGAATTAGGGTTTTTTACTTGTTTGCACGAACCTCAGCCTTGCTGACGAGGGTTTGTGAATTCTGAGGTTTCTTTCTTCTCTGCTTAGAGGAAGAGGGTGTAGCATCTCTGCATGCACTTCTGCAATTTTTCAGACTAGGTGAGAGACAGAAAAGTATTCTGGCCTTTGGCGGTTCCCACAGGACACCGCTGGTGTGCTTCTCCCGGCAGGAGGCTGCAAGATACAGCAGAATTTCTGTTCCCACGCCACCTCCAGCTTCATCCAGGGCCCCTTTTTCATCTGAGGGAGAAATAGACTGCAAACAGCCCTGCCCTGCCTCTGAACTCAGAACCAGGAACATGCTCCCACAAAGCACCAGTGTGCCTGAGTTGACTCCTGCGGCTCACGGGAGCCGATGGTTCAAGTTTTAGAAATTCTGTGAACTTGTTGTTAAGCCATTGGCAGCTTGAAAGTGGCCTCACTGGGAGTATTTACACCACGAAAATTGGCAAATGCCACAAATCAGGTTTTTGTTGTTTTTTTCCTTTGAGAACTAAAAATAAGAGGCCACGGCTCCTTCACCAAACATGCATGGATGGCATTGACAAATTTTTCAGCAAAACTTGGTGAGCACCTACTGAATGACAGACCTTGGAATAGGTATAAGAGCTATAATGACAGGTGACTTTTGAGCACTGCACCAGAAAAGACCTCATTAACTCTGAGAAGCTCCCTGACCATTCTTCTACCTACTGCTGCGACAGGTAAAGACCTTTGGGCCTACTCACACTGAAGATTCAAATATTCTGAAGTCCTTCCCACTTGCCATGACCAAACAGCCTAAGAAAGGTATTTCCGAAGCTTACAACTAATTCATCTCAAAATGAAAACCTTTAAATGGCATCAAAATCAAGCTCCTGGTTCTTCAGAACACTTTTCTTCCTCTTCCTCTTCTCCTAAACCTTACTCTGGATTCTTGGTGGGGGGTGGGGGAGATTTTATGCCAACTGAAGGAACACAGTAGAGTAATTCCTCGGGGTAACTTGGGGTGTTTGCTTTAGCTCGTGCCTTCCCCTCGGGTTCACAGGGATTTCATCAATGCTATTTATCCTTTGTCTACTTTTAAATCTTGTTCAAAACATATATGGTTTTTCTCCTTCGCTTGCCCCCTGCTCCAGTTTTAATTCCACGGCTCTGTATCCAGGACGAAAAATTCCAGAGGGAAAAAGAGGCCGACTTGCGTTACGTGACTGACCCTAAGTGCCCCTGTTGGCTGGAGCTGGAGTCTGGCGTCCCACTCCTGCCACTGATGCCGAGTGACCTCGAGCTATCACCTTCCCAACCACTGTGTAACAGGACGGCGTCGCCACCCACAGGAGCATTGACAGGTTCAGCGGTGGGCCTCTAGGAATCCTGGAAAAGGTCAAGGCAACCGTTTATTATTTACCCAGTGCTGGCTGGTCCAAGGACAGGCCCTGCACTGTGTAGGCTGTGGAAACCCTCGGGTCCCTGTAACTCTAAGAACCAGGATTGGTGGCTCAAAAGGACCTGGTGCCTGGACTGCCCAGAACTTCCTGTTGAGGATGAGTCGGTGCTGTAGTTGCTCCCAGGAAACGAAGCGGGATCAGGTGACAGCCTCAGAGACCTGGGTCACCGCAGAATGGGACTCCTGCCATTCCGTTAAGGGGAACTTGAGAGTGGAAAAGAATAAGGGAGCTAATCTAGGCCCCCAAGGGCGAGGGCGCAGAAGTGGGGGGAGAGGGGAGGGAATCACAGATTTTTCTCTATGCATTTACCTTTCTGGTGGGCTTCAGCGCTACCTTTGCTGATTCTTCTAGGAAATACTATTTTTATGCCCCCTCTAAGATTCCAAGCATTTTGGGGGGGACACCTGCTCTGCGATACATGCAGGAGAATACACTGGAGAACAAGATGCCCTTTTTTCCCCCAAAGTAGCACAGGGTCCACGAGGGAGAAAGAGTGAGAAAGAATACCAGCTGAGTGTGTTAGGGAACATAAGGCAATAGAACACGGGCTTATAAGAGCCGGTGGGAGGGGTCCCTAAGCTGAGCGGGTCATCTTACAGGGAGCTTCCTGGAAGAGGTGATACCAGTAACAAACGCATTATCCAGGTACTGAGTAGGGAAAGAATATTTCAGGAAGAAGAAAGAGGGTATGTCCACAGATGTAAGGGAACAAGGTACTTCAAAGAGCTCCAAGTTAAAGAAGGAGCTTAGGGTCGCTCAGGGAAGAGTGGCAGGCAATGAGTAAGGAAGCCGGCCCTGGAATGCTCTGGAAGCCATGCGAAAGAACCTGCAGTTTATGCAGGGGGACAACAAGGGGCCCCTGAAGTATTTTAAGCAGGAGAATGGCCTTATTACCATGGTGACTTAGAAAGCATTTAAAAACTGCACCAGTTCTTTACAGTAAGATTAGTTGATACTTATTGAGCACTTATTATGTACCTAGCCGCGTTGAGCATTTTTCTGGATACAGTGCATTTCAGTCCCACCAGCGTCTTGCCCAAAGCCACATGGCAGCAGTGAAGCGTAGAGTCAGGAGGCAAATCCAGTCAGGCTGCCACCAGCGACCCGGCTCTCAGCCATTAAGCTCTGAGCACATCTTACTTCTCTTGTTCCTCAGTAACAAATGCTAATATCCTTGCTTATCTGTTGTTTTTCCAGTTTAAGCCAGTTTACTCCAGCAATTGTCATGCACAAATAAGAGGCCTGGCTTTGTGAAAAACCCCAGATTTCAATTAGATAAGGTTGAGGGAGGCAGAAGCCACGTGGGTGGGACTCTGCTTTTCGGTGGCGGCTGCCTGGTTCTTCCGAGAAGATTCCTCCGCAAGACACTTCTGTTCCCGTCAATCCGGAGCTTCGCTGGGAACCCACAGGCACCCCACCCCCACCCCACCCCACCCAGCCTCCACTTCAGGATTCCGGATTGAGTGACTCCTTGACTTGATTTCCCTCGAAGCGCATTTGCTCTCTTTCACTTGGAGCCAGGTTTTTGGAATCAAATTCCTCGTTCACAAGGAGCACAATTAAGAAAAATCAAACCAGACTTAAATGAGGGATAGTTAAAAAATAAAAAGAAGGACTTCTTCCATTCCTAGAGGGCAAATCTTGTGTCTTCAGGAAGCCCCAGATTGTGTGTAACCCCTGAGATATGCCTACATAGCAAATACTACTTTTTTTTTCTGGTCCGTCAAGTGACATTCACAGAGCCGCTGTCTGCCAGGCACCGCGCTGGCTGGAGAGCAAGAGAGGTGGAAGGGGTGGAGTCTTCCTTCGCGCCTTATGGAGGAGCTCAAAGCCACTCATGACATCCCTACAATGTGGGTTCTTTTCATCTCCCTGCACACCTCCATCTCCTCCGGGACTCTTGCCAATGGACCCCTTGACTTGCAGGAAATTCTAAGACACTCCTTCACCCAAAATGCTCCCGGTCTGAAAGCATATCTGGTCCACAGAGAGGAGAAAGCCCTCCTGGCGTGGTCCATCCAGCTGAGCTTTACTGCCTCTCACTTCCCCATGCGGCTGACAAACGACTAGGCCCACTCTGGCCTGTGTTGTTGTTACAGGCCTATTCGAGGGTGAAGGGGTTCAGAACAGGCCCCCCCCCAAGATGGCCTACTGGGCATGTGGATTATCTGGAGCTGAAGGCAATTGAGACCCTGAGTGCTTAGGAGGAACTTCTGCCCCGCCTTTAACTACCCAGAAAAATTTAAATTGAGGGTCTTCCCATAATCAGTGTTATTACCAGAGGCAGCTTTTCACCACCTGTCTAGGGCAGGGCAAGCATATAATTACTGAACATCTGCTCTTCCTACCACCCTGCGAGCTACCTTCTTTCCCTCTAAAGCCCCAGGTGCCTTACCTCACCCTTAGCTCAGAATGTCATATAGACCTTATTTTCCCTTTTTATCTCTGAACCTCTCATGTATATGCAGTCTCTAACTCTCTCATGCATGTGAAGTTCCATATATACATATGGAATGAAATTTTGTTATTTTTCTCTCTGTTTCATGATGATTTAATTATTAAGCCAGCCAAAAAAAAACCTAGAAGGACAGAGAAAGATTTCTTCCTTCCCCACAGGTGTTACTGGGCTATGGCCATTTTCTAAAAAGAAACTTGAAGAATTCTGATTTCAGGTCATCTGGGAAAGAAATCACTATTGCTTTAAGCATGAAAAACACAAATATCCGTAAAAGAAATATCAGTCCTTTAGAGGATCTCCGGAAAGCCCAACTATGTGACCAATAAGCCAACTCCATCCCTACCCCAAACATAAAAATTCCTCCTTGCGAAGGCCTAAGTTAGAGGGACCCAACTGGAATGCTTGAGGCTCAGTTGTCATGGAAACAAAGCTAAGGCATGAATAGCTCATTCAGTTTCATAACCCCTCTCCAAAGAGGCACCCGCTCTGGGGAAATGCTAAAACAGACATAGTCACTGAGCAAAAGGGACAGAGAGTCCCAGATCAAAAAGCTTTACCCTCTCAGCATTTTCCTGGAGAGGCTATCTTTCTCCTTCCTGAGTGGAGGAAGACATGCAGAGCTGGGAGGAAGGGAGGTTTGGAGTTCATTTTACATGAACTCCACTAACGACACGCTTATGTTTTCTCTCTTGCTTTTCTTTCTCTCCATCTCCGCGGCGTATTGCCCACTTCATCCTGCTCATCCCCAATTGTGTCACATTGACCTCTTTTTCCGGCTCCTAAGAGTTGACAAACCAGTTCCTCGGCTGTCACCTTCACCTCCGCAGTCATCACTAACTCCAAGTGACAAGTCAACCTTCTGAACTGGAGAGACAGGATGTGCCTACAAAGAAAATGGGAACAGCTTTCTCAAAGACAGATGCCAATCTCAGCTTCTCCTACAGACAGCGCCTCCTCCAGACTGTCTGGATGCTACGGACAGCATTTTTGTGCAGCGTAACAGTGGGTAACACCTTGGTGTTACAGGTATAAAGGTTTAGTCATCTTTGTCATACCAGCATCCAAGTCATAAGCTGATATGGGATTGCCAGCTGAGCCTCACCCACTTCCTTTGAAAACTGCATCTGTCTCCCCATCACTTCATCTTTACGCAGTTCTTATTTAATCCTACCCCGAATGGTCATAATTGATGACGTGATGATAAGGTGTCTTTCCGAGTCAGGCTAGATGCCTTGTCCTGGATTTGGGGGCTTGGAACTACAGTGGCCAAAGTCTATGAGCCACAAAGCTTAAGCCGGGGGTGGGCAAACTTTTGAGGCGGAAGAGCCAATCCTGTCCTTCACAACAATTTAAAAATTATTCGAGAGCCATAAAACAAATGAAATCACCATCATGTGAATAATATCCTTTAAAAATTTTATAAATGAAACTGTGATAGTTTTATTTCCATTTTCAATTTGACTTCAGAGCCACATGGATGCACCCAAAGAGCCGCAGGTGGCTCGCGAGCTGCAATTTGCCGACCCCTGGTTTAGACAATGCTCACAATCAGGTTTCCTACCACGTTGAAATAAATAGTCTGCAACAGGAGAAGGACAGAGACAACACCCAAGAAAAAGGAAAAAGATGGAGAAAGAATGCTCGGTAAATTAAGTCCCTGGCTCCCATGCTTCCTGGGGTCTGCTGCCTCTCTGCACATCTGTGGCTTAGTTGTTCTAGGAGAAAATCCAGAACCCTTTAGGTAGACTTCTATTTGTCCTTAAGGTATGAATTGTGCTTCCATCACTTGCCACCAAAAAGATCCCGAGTCTTCTCTGGCACATAGCAGGCCCTTGGTAAATGTCTGCTGAAGGACAAATGAGAGTTTTTCAGCGTCCGAATTCAGAATACCATAAGGCTGGAAGATGCTGGAAAGCCCATCTGGTTTAATCCTCATTCTCAGGGCAGACCCACAGGCACTGCAGCCAAGGAGAACGGGCTCTTATTTTTAATGCCCTCCGGGAAGATTTTAGAACCTCCCTTGGTGACTGAACAAAGGATGAGAGGAGCATGGACAAATATGACATCTGGAATCTTCTCCTTCCTTCCTCTTTAAAAGTCCTCCTGCCCTCCACACCACTCATGAGTTTGGCTTCAAATAGGCTCCTAGCCTCTCCACATTAAAGATATCTTTCCTTCATCCTTGCCTCTCTTTCTCGTCACCAAACTTACTTCTTTCTTTTGCTCATTGCAATCCACTTTGAACCCCCGATCATTTGACTCAGGTGATGCCCAAACATCTTAATTATGAAATCCGGTGACTTCTTTCACCCCTTTCCTGTGTGACTTCTCTGTAGCATTTGGCACCATTAGTAACCTCCGATGTCCTAAAACTCTTTCTGTCCTTGGTTTCTGGGACACCTTCTCCTGGTTGCTTCTCTGTTTAACTTGCTGCCTTCTCTTTCTTGTTCTTTATCTGATATTCTCCAGGCCTGTCTACTCTCCCCTCACACTACATCACGACACCATCTCCTTGAATTACCTCATTGTTGTCCATACCTTCAAATACCACCTTTAGACCAATGACTCATAGAAATGAACCTCCAGCCCAGATCTCGCTTCACAGGGCCCGACCATACATTCAGCTAGATAGTATCAAGATTTACCAAGCTCACCTGGATTATTGCAAAAACTCTAACTTGTCTCTTCTCCAACTAGTCTTTCCTCTTTCCACAGCCCAATAATGTCACAACTGGTATTTCGCACGTGCCTTTATATTTGTACTGGTCAGAAGGTATTGTAATGTTTTGTTTTCACGTCTGATTCTCTCATTAGACTATGAGTTCCTACAGAAAAGTATTATGGATAAATCGCCATTGTAAGTCACCCATGAAGCGTAGTGCCTGCTACAAAATAGGAAGTCAAATATTGAATGAATGCATGAGAGTAAATGTTGTGTTGGACTGAGACACTTGTTTGTTAAACATCAACACCTTTTAAAATCAACACTGCCACATTTCTCACCTGTTTATCAATTTCTTAATAGATCACCCCTATTGACTCTTGTATAATATTTGACAGGTGAAGAAATTAAAAGCCTTAGACCAATCTGGAAAGGGAATTTCTAAGCACAGAAGGAGGCTTCCAAACACAATTTCAGACCCATCAGGTCACATTGCATTTCAAATTAATTAGTAATGTGTATTTACTGAGAGCTACGTGCCAAGGCCCCACACACGGTTGTTACCTCCCATAATCCTCGCAGCAGCCCTATGAGGTAGGCACTATGGTACCATCCTGGTGTTGTTGGTGAGGGAACTCAGCCATCATGAGTACAGAGCCCAAGCCCAGGACCCCTGTGGCCCTTCACCCCCTTAGAGGCTGTCCCTGTGCACTAGATCCAGTGCCACAGGCTCTTTAAATAGCTTAGGGACAATTCTTTTAGAAACCATCTCTGCCTTCACCACCCCTCCCACAGGCTATGGACCCCTCCTACTGCCCTGTGCAGACCCCTGTCATAGCATGTCTAATATTTCAGTGTGATTGTCAGCCTGCCTCTACTGCCCTATTAGATCACAAACTTCTCAAGGGCAGAAAACAGTCACAGTCACTGTTGTATCCATGGCACCCAACCCAATGCCTGTTGCTTAGTAGGTTTTCAATGAATGTTTATTGAATTAAAGTTTGCACATGGAGAGAAACAGTAGGCTGACTCATGACCTTGGGGCCAAGAAGGCCGGCCCCTAGACCTGGAGTCCTTATTTATCTCCTGCTTTTCAAAGGTTCCTCAGTAGTAAAATGGATGCCCTCTTTCACTGAACATAAAAACTTCACAACACCCTTGAAATTCACTGCTACACAAAAGATAGCTAATAGTTTCTAGCTAGAGTCCAGTTTCTGTACGTCCAGCTAAAAAGACTTTGTTCAGATTGACTTTTATTATTTTCTATTAATCACACCACAAGCATATTTTATGTTAAACATATACATGCCAACGATTTCAATATTGAGTGCAGTTTCTAACTGCCCCCCACCCCCGATAGATCATGGGGTGGCCCGAATGAGAACCCGGCGTTTCCAGTTCTGCTCCGGCCAGACTCCCTTTCACAGACAACCCTCCCTGACCTTTGTTCAGTGACTGCATCTTAACCACAGATAACCAGACCTGCGAGATGATGGACTGCAGCCCCTGACAGCTCCCCGTCCACACAGACACCTCCTCCCTTCCCACTGCTGCACCCCTCCACTTTGTTAGGGCTCCAGGTGCCACCTAAAACACCAGGCTGACTGGTGTGAGACTCGTTCACTATCTTTGCCATGCTCTTGGGTCCAGTCTGCCTTCCTACCCGCTGCCACCCACCTCCCGAGCCTTGTCTATCCCGGTGGGCAAGTTTTGTGCCAGGACCTGGCTCCTGTGGGCCCCTCCCTGCCTCCCCATTCCAAAGGCATGACACATTCCTGTCACCCTGAATGTGAAACAGGCTGAGAGAACAGAGGCCTCCGCCTGGAGCAAATGCGTGATGTTTCCCTCCCTGGGAAAATCCAACAAGATGAGGCTTGGTTTTATGCTTGATTCGCAGCCAATTTTACCCCTGAGCAGGGAGAGAATTCCACAGAGGAAATTGCTATGTTGCACTTGACTCTACCAAGGTTCATGGTTCACAATCAGAGAGTCAGAGTGAGGCGCTGTGAAGGAGCTGTGGCTACGAGCTCAGAAGGATCTAAGTTCAGCTCTCAGCTCTGTGTGAACCTGGCCACAGGTCTTGGTGAGATCCGCCTTCCTCATTCATACATGGGCAGAGCCACCCTACCTTTTCTGTAGGGTTATTAGAAAGACCTGAACTTACTACCGGTGTTCAGCAGGTCACTACACCAGAAATGCTCACCTGACCCTCCTCTTAACCAGCATACCCTGTGGGTTTGACAAGTGTAAGTTCAAAGCATCAGATTTCCAAATGTTAAATGAAAACAAGTGTTTGCTCCAGTGGTGAGAGATGCTAGGGTATCCATCCTTATGAGTTTGGGGGTGTTGTTTTGGCCATTTGGATAATTAAGTATTTTGCTCTTTAGAAATGAATGGGTCATGATAGCAAAGTAGGTTTCAATGCTGAACAGACAATTCACACACAAAAATATATAAATGGCCCTTACATATCCGAAACATGTTCAATCTCATAATTAGAGAAACATACATTTCAATGATACAGAGATATAATTTCCCATCTCTCAAGTTAGGTAAAAATGAAAAGTGTTACAATTATTATCGAGTTTGAGGGAAACGGGCACGTGCATACATTCCTGGTGGTAATACAAACTAGAAAACTCTTACAGACGTTTTACGATATCTAATAAATACACAAATGAGCTTAGTTTTAAAAATATGGACCACCTCACGAATTGGCATGTCATTCTTGTACAGGAGCCATGCTAATCTTGTATCCTTCCAATTTTAGTGTATGTGATGCTCTTACTGAACTAGGTGGTTTTATCTTCATTATACTGCACAGGAAACCAAGACTCACAGAAATTAAGTAACTTGACCAAAGTTACACTATCATAAAATACCACAATTTTGGCTTTATCCCTGTAATGGTATCAACCCAATATGGTAAGAGTGTTAGCTTCTGAATTTGATTAACGAACAAGAAAAAATTAATTATTCAACCAACAGCTCTTACTTGACAGCAGCATTTGAAATTAGCGTGAAGAGGGGTAGTATAATATTTAAAAAGGTTTTTGGCATTTTATAAAACAATTATCTTGGTAACCTTGGCAGGTTAATGTCATGAAAAAGGAAGTAGGGGTTTGGTTTTTTAGGTTTAAAGTGGCAACGTGTCATCCTTGATCTGGCTTTGAACACACCAGCCATAACAGACATGCTGGGGACAAATTGGCGAGCTTGAATATGGACTAAGTGGAGATAACAATAAGGAATTATTATTCATTTTTTTGTCACGTGGGATAACGGACTTATCCTTTGGAGAAGAATATCTTTATTTTTAAATGGTTCCGCAAAACAACATGTAAATAGAGGAAATGTGACAAAACACTGACAACTGTAGATTCTAGGTGGAGATATTTAGGTGTTCGGTGTGCTATTATTTCTACTTCTCTGTACATCTGAATGTTTTTATAATAAAATATAAAGTAAAGAAGAGGCCCCCAGGAATCCCTGATCTAAAGGGCGGGCTCTAGAATTGTGCCACGAGGCTGGGTTCCTGACCCTGTTCCAACATGTGCATCTAAGACTGAGAGAGAAAAACAAGACCCGATAATCAAACTTGGGAGGACTCGTGACTGACGGAACTGAGATTCAGAAAGATGGATCACTGGCTGGATTCGAGCTACGGGAACCTTAATAGGGGAGAATATAGGGTCACGCATGTCGGTTTTTTTAAAAGTCAGCTGCTCAAGGAAAGCTGTCAGAACCGCCATTCTCACTACAAGGACAAAAAGGCTTTAGCTGGTGGCAAGTCAACATGGAAGAACGAAGTGACAGATGCTAGCAACGCTAATGCCGTTTTGGTCTGCATTTCTGGAAGTAGTTGGTGACCCAGAATGAGGGAGGTTGAGAGTCCCCCACCCACATCTGGCCAGCTCACATCTGGAGTTTTAGCTTTTACTCTAGGTGCCTTGGAGTGGCCCTGGGTGGGTCCATAGAGGATGACAGGTCCACATAATACTGGCCAAAGAGCCTGGGGACCCTAAGCTTAAGAAAGAGTAAAGGGAGCATGGGTCACGTCATCAAATATTTCAAGAGTTTTGTGCAAAGAGAAACTAGACCCATGTAGGCAGCACCAAAAAAAAGACCCAGGGGCACCTGTTACAATAAAAGGAGGAATTTTCATCTAGGTGCCCAGGGAAGGACTGCATTTGTTAAAAAGATGGCACTGTGTGCAACATTATCACGCCTGTTTTAATGGTGAATTTGAGGCAAAGAGAGAGGAACAACAAAGAAAAGTGCTTTGAAGGATTTCAAATGCTACATAAGCGCGGGGCATTTATTATTATTTGCCAGTACGAGCATTTCAGTAGCAAAACTTCCAAGGGCTAGAGATAAAATGTATCTTCCAACTGGATGCTTGCCTGAACTTTGCAGGATTCAAGGACTGTGTTGTCTGTGCGTCAGGAAGACAAATTATTATGATAGTTTATCAGGTTTCCAGTTCGAAAGCTAGATAGCCACCTCCACCCCTGGCAACTATAAAGGGTTTCTTGTGTGTGTTTCATCTTGTTTTGTTTGGGGGCCTGTGACATACTCATGTGGTTTAAAATTCAAAGAGTAAATAAGGTTAAACTCTTAAAAGTTTTCTCCCTCTGCCAATTCCTGTCCACTGGCCACTCCTCAGAGCCCACTAATGTTAATCACTATTGTTGTTGTTGTTTTGTGCCCATTTTACTCTTTATGCAATTTTCTCCATGGGACAGTGGAGGAAGCAAGGGTGCCCTGACATCCATAGGATGATCTCCGCCACACGGGACTGGGCGGAGGCCAATCACCAGAGGTTTAGGACCAGTTTTCCTCGAAACAGCAAACATCTGCCAGTGCCTAATGTCACTCCACTGTACTCCACTGGCCCGGCAGTTAAATGTCTTGCCAAAGACTCTGCAAAGAACAAGAGATAACATCCCGTGTGGGTGGATATGGCTAGGTCTCCTCTGACCAACTTCCCTGACAACATCACACAAGTGCATCTTTGTTCCCGTCCAGAGGGCTGAACGGTTGGTGCCATGGAGTACGTTATTGCTGTAATCATCCGGGGTTTGGGTTATAATGGGGAGTAACTCATGCTATTCACACACAGGCCACGTGCTCTCCGTATGTGTTATTTCTCCAACTGAAACGCTAAGTTCCTCAAAGCCAGGGTCCTAATACAGAACATGGCATTGCCTGGCAACCTAGGAATGGACTTTTCTTCCTTTTAAGGATCTCGCCTGGGGGGCTACGCCATCAGCGTGTGATTTTGTTCTCTTCCTCATTACGTTAGACGTTTTTCTAGAGACAAGAATCACACATGTGAAACAGGAACAGGACTTGGTAAAGTGCTAAACAAAGATGGGTTTGAGGGGGACATGGCTGAGATAGGACTGACCATCCCTGCTCTCTATAGAGAGCAGTGAAAATGTTCCCATTTCTAAAATTTTCTAATGTCATCTTGAATCTGAAGGCTTTCGTCTATAGGTTTATTAATAGCAACAAGTTTGGTGCTGCCTCTTCTTGGAAATCTTCTATATTCTATTGGGTAATGCCTTCCTGGTCCCCAGGACCTCCCCAAGGCCAAGTAACCACGCCCATTAGGACTTTCCAAATAGGGCTTTTCTAGGAGGAGACCAGGCAGTTCTGCCAAATGTTACACTCTGCTACGTGGAGTTATATGGTTCTTGGACGTATGTAGGGCAGCTCAGATGCATGCCAGGAGGCAGCAAGCCCCTTGCAGGCCTCCCCTGTGCTTTGACAGTCAGAGGTCTGGGAAAAAATGGGTGACACTGAGCAGGGCACGTGACAGTAAAGGCCTGCAGGGTCTTCCCAGGTTAAACTGGGAACTGGAGGTGACAATGGCCTTGGGTTACATACTTGATTTTTTTAAAAGCTACAGCAAGGATTTTTCCTAAATATAGCTTTTCTCTTCATTCCTGGAAATAAAGAAATTGTGCTGATTGACTGGTTTTTAAGTTCCCTGTTGGGGTGAAGGAAGATGAAAGGCTAGGAGTAAGTCTGACTCACGTCTGTGGATTTTTGTTATAATGAGAGTCATGTATTTTTAAAGCAGCGAAATGAGGCTTTGGCCTTGAAACAAACAAACAAATAAAAAACTACCCAAGATGAACTATGATAAAAAATAAATCTGAACCATACATGACTTTGAACCAGGAATAACACTATGAGTAGATGTTTGTAGAGAAGAAATGGTCCTGGCCCACTTATGAGAAGTTTTTGAATGAATCTTAGGAACATACAGTCGGTAAAATAATACCAGACAAGTCCCAATGACGACCTCCAAGGAACCAACTCAGTACAGAAAAGATCACACCAGGGAGGGTGGCAGTCAACCATTTGACCCCCACAATGCAGAGAGACGCAAAGTTTGGCATATGGTGATTGCTCATACACATTATTACTGGTAGAGAAAAACCAGGCAGTGTCCATGTAGCTCTCTTTGCAAATGTAAATAGAAATGGCAGGATGGGGTTGGTCACATGGAAAAGGTTGTCAGAGCTGGGCTTCCTAATTTAGGACCTTCCACCCCCAGTGCCATTACTGTCCTGGATACGGTTACTGGTTATCCAGGATATGGATACTGTCCAGGAACTGCTGGCTAGCAGTTCAATCAAGCTGCTGATAGAACTTTACTGGTGCACTAAGGCCGTGATGGGTCCAAGTCTGGACCTAAATTCTGGGAAATGCGTTCGAACGTAACCAAAAACAAACAAACTAACAAGCGTTTGTATGGAGACATGAGAGTTCAAAGGGAACTAGAGTTCTTGTGCCAAGTGGACAACCCACTTTATTCCCACTAGGACACTATGTGAGAAGCCAAATTAAGGCCCGTCAAGTAGACAATGTAAGGACAGGGAGGTAAATGAGACTAAAAGTTAATATCATCAGACCCTGAACATGGCCACGGCCTCCTCTCTAAGACCTCTGCTAAGAAAGGGACCAGGTTACTTGGGTGGGTGGCCTACAGCCTCCTGGCATTCCTTTCACTAGATGGCTGGGGATGCAAGGGTATATCGTCTACGCCAAAGTTCTCAGGGTGACTGGGGACCCCCAGGCGCCTCTGAAATCCTTTTTGGAACGCCTGAGAGGTCAAAATGATTTTCATAATAATACTAAGGTGTTGTCTACCTTTCTTACTACTCTTCTCTCCCAAGGGTACGGTGGAGTTTTCCAGAGGCTGTGTGACATGTGACATCACTCTGACAGCTACTGAAAAGTGTGTTTGTGATTTTTACTCTTCTCCATTAACTTTCTAATATGATACATATCAGTAACTATAAAAAGATCTTTTTAAAAAGATCTTCAGGGCTCTCAATACTTAAGAGTGAAAAGGTTCCTAAGATCGAAAAGACCACTGATTTAGACCATCATTCTCATTTTCCATGCTAGAACACTAGCAAACACCACAATGTTATTCTTTTGTTTTGTTTTTTTAGCTGAGCCATCCTGACACCTGTTGGCATCTCAGCAGCAGCTCAGCTCGGGCCGGGAATCGAACCTCTGTTGCTCAGAGCTCAAACTCTTGAGCGAGCTCTTAACCAACTAAGCCACTCGGCCAGCCCTCACAATGTTATTCTTTTTCATGAGATTTTCAAACTACACTAGTACTTTAGATGAAGACTTCTTAATGAGATTTAAGGAGCAGTTTTACCTCATGAGGCACATAATATTCAGATAACCTCAAAAGCTCCAAATAATTTCATGGCCATAGTATCCCAGATCATTTTACTGGATATACTAATTTGCAAAGAAAAAAACGGAGGAGGAGAACAGGAAGGAAACATTTTTATCTGTGATTTGCCTGTCCTTTGACAATTATCTTATCTGAAATGGATCGTAATTCATGCATATCCTGAGAGGAATACAGTGTACTGTTTTTGGAGCTCTTGAACTCTAATTGAACTGAAACCAAGAATCATAGCCTACCAGGAATATAGGGCAATAAAGCAAGTTTTTCTGGTTGTGTGTGTGTGTGTGTGTGTGTGTGTGTGTGTGTGTGTGTGTGTGCGCGCGCGTGTATGCAAGAAATGAGGTCAATTTAGGCATCAGGCCATTTGTTAGAGATTTCTGAAGCCATTCTTCAGATCAAATCAGCACAGAGGCTGTTTCTCACATGTTGGTCCAGCGTCCACTTACTCAGGGTCCCAGGATTCCACAGACCCTTTCCTCCTAAGGAACAGAAAGAGCCTTTTTATATGAGCCCCCCTGAAGCTGGGCGTGGAGCCTCTGTGGCCACAAATAAGGTATTTGGAAGCCTAGAGCTTTCTTTTGTCTCTCACATGCTGCTGACACACAGACCAGTACAGAACCGGAGATAATACATCCTGAAACCAAAGTGAACAAACTACTAACTCCAAGCATTTGATTTGGGTTTGACTGAACATCTGCTATGTGGAAGGCACTCAAGGCAGTGATGTGAAGAGGGCAAGACAAGACACAGTGCCTGTCCTCAAGGCTTACAATTAATGGCGTGCCATTTCCCACTTACAGCATCACAGGATCCTCTGTCACCTATCAGCGTTAACCGACAGAGATGAGAACAGAAGGGTGACCTCCATTTATCTCCTTTATTCTTAACAGGCTGAATTCATGAGGGACCTCCAGGAGCCCTCTTCAGGCCCCTGCCTGGAAGGGAGAGCTGAAATAATTTTCACAAAAAATTTGTGTCTTAGAAACAGCGGGATGTTGTCTATTATGAGACAATTAAGACTATTGAACAAAATAAAATGAATGACACTCAAAATGGTACATTTTCATCAGTACATCTTTATAATTGTGTAAATTAAACCCTTTGTCTTTAGGAGAAGTGAGTGAGAAGATGGTGGCAAGAGCTAGAATTCTAGCCGCTCTTAGAAGACAGGATTGGGTCATCTTTTTAATGATGGGAGACAATCAGAAGAAGGCACTAGTTAGTGTCAGAAGCTGGCTTGGTGAGGTGGTTTTCTCTCTGGGGGTCTGGAGAGTGTTGTGCTCCGATCGCTCACTGCCTCACGGTCTTGCCCGCTGGCTCTTTTCTGGGCGAGGAACCGAGCTGTGCCCTCTGCAGAGCTCTATAGGTGTCTGACAGCAGTCTGTGGAAGGCAGCTGTCCTGGGGCCCAGGATGGGCAGTCGGTAGCGAATGCTCTCTAGAGGACAGCGCAAGAAGGGAGGACAAGGGCTGCTTAGATTCTATTTTTAAAGAAACTCAATATGACCAAAGGTCACCAAAGATGTCCTCAACCTTCTGAAACAGATTCAAAATTCACGTAAGAATTCCCTTTTACTGGAACCATCTTCTCCCCCACAACACTTCAGCTTTTAGAGATCTTGTCAAAGAGGCTAGACAGGAGTGCCTAGAAACAAAACTCAACTAAGGAGTCCAGCCAATTAAATTAAAAATGAAGATAAAATATGTGTGGCGTTGTCACATGAGTCAAAGGGAAAGAGGATTCAATTCTCAGGAGACTTTTCAGGGGCCTGTATATGGTTCTGCTCTTCAAATAAACAAGATCTTGCCCAAAAGCCCACAGTAGGGAGTAAGTACTTGCATTTCAAAAGGAATCTTTGTTTTACAAAATAATTTGTTTAGGACTCCTCACAGTCCTTACCCTCCTGACCTCTTCTTCGGATATTATTTTGCTTATAAAAAGTTGTTAATATTCAACTTTTCCCAGGAGACACGTGGTTTGAAAGAGAGCAAATCGGGGCATGAAATGACATCTTCCCATTGCAAGTTCCTGGGTGACAAAGGGAACTGGGGACAAGCTCCCCACTCCAGCTGAATGAGCGCTGAGGCACGCCGCAAGACCACAGACCTAGGGTCCAGTTCAGTCTCATCACAGTGATGCAGAGGAAACAGAAGTCCAGGGTCATAGGCATGGACGAACTGAGACCCAGACCCCTGAGCTCTCGGTGCCATGTCACACCCCTGTGCCAGGTGGGAGGCCTGTCTCTATTCATGTTTACTGACAACAAGAGCTGTGGGTGTCGTGGACCTCTGGACTCAAGGCCAGAGTCAAGGTAAACAAATGCGGAAGAAATCCCCATCACTCCCAGAGATAGGCTCTTCCACCTACTCAGTTCTTCACTAACCATTATCAATGATACATAAAGTTTCGCCGAATCCAAAAAGTCACAAGAAGTCACTACTGTGACCAACAACACGAGTTAGACAATCATTGGCAGTACCGTTGGCAGGGATGAGTCAGCCAGCTGGTCTTTGCAGCACACCCAGCACAGGTGGGTGGCCCTTTGCAATAAGTGTGTTGCAGCAGGGACATGTCTCAGCCGAAGAAAGTAGTGTGGCTAGGGCAGTGTCAGCAGTTTTTCCAGGCAGATCAAAGGTGAAGGTTCTTTGTACTGAGGTGCTAGCTCCTGGGGCAGAGATGGTGGGGGTGGGGTGGGAGGCAAAATGCTTCTCTGGTTTTACAGGTGGGAACGCACAGGCCCAGAGAGTTTAAATGATTTGGCCAAACCTGTATAGCCAGACTGGGATCTGAAGCCAGGTCTGTCTGTTCCTAGGTGAGTGCTTTTTCTATAACCTCAGAGGACACGTCCGAGAGCAAAGCTCAGCTCAGAAAGGTCATGAAGAGAATCAACAGTAGATCTACTTGAGCTTCAGCTCCAAGCCAACGCCATAAGCACTGTCCCTTCAGTGCCACCTCCAGCATTGGGGTCCTTGGGTGGAGTCTGAGGGTGGCCAGGTCTGTCCAAGAACATAATGTGCTGATCTCACATACACCAGGTTAGCTCTTGTGCTGGTCAGCGAAACACACTCCCAGGGTTATTAGGCTGATGAAAGGCACCTTATCACGTTGTCCGATAGAATCAGAAAATAAACATTCTTGCTGAGGGAAGGGAGTGTGTGTGTGTGTGTGTGTGTGTGTGTGTGTGTGTGTGTGTGTTTCGTTCCTTTGTGAGGCACACCTGAAAAAAATCCAGGTTCAAGGGAAACTCAGAAAGAGTGTGTGGCTGGTACAGAGAACCCCGAAACCAACTGCTTATGCTCGTTACCCAGTGTGCTCTTGGCTTCAAGAGAACGAGGTGGTTGGCAGAGGGGGAGGCCTTTCGTTGAGTGCGTGCGCTTGGCTCTAAGCTCTTCTGTCCACTTTGGCTAAAAGAGAGCCATGAGCTAGGCCACCATTTTTGGATTCAAAAGAAGGGACTGATTGGGGCTAGCTGTCTTTCACTCCACTCGAGTGGATATCTCCAAACCTCAGCTGTTACCCAAGTCTCTGGTCCTCCCTTTTGGCACCTCTTCAAGACACCCCTTCCATCCTCAAGTTTTCTTTCCTGATGGCGTCTCAGTTCTGCTCTGGCTTTAGACTATCTGCAACCCCCCAGGGCAGAGCTTAGACTCCGCATCTGTATGAAGTGAGAACAGTGAGCTGGATTTTCTTTACCGTGTGTATCACGTGAAAGAAAAACTGAAGGTGGCTTCAGTTAATACAGGAGCAAATGAGAAGACAGACAAAGTTAGTAAAGTGACAGCTTATGCTGCACCGCACCCTTGAATTATGTCACCCCAAAAATGACCCCCTCCCACATTCACCCGCCCAGTGTTGCTTCTCTAAAACATGAGACTCAGGTCAATGTTGCAGCTGGACATAAAGCCACTATCCCTTTGTCTGTTAACAGCAAGTGAACATAGACAAGCCCTGGGCAGCTTCCGGGAGAAGGCAGGTGTTTTAGGAAGCCCATGGGTTGGAAGTTTCAAGGCCATTCCAGGGGGGTGAGAATGCAGTTCCCTTCCCACAGTAATTGGTACTATCAGGTTTTTGTGAACTTATCCCCACAGGCAAAGGAAATAAAAGCAAAACTAAATGAATGGGACTCTGGGACTCTACCAAACTAAAAAGTTTCTGCACAGCAAAAGAAACCATCAACAAAACAAAAAGGGAACCAATGAAATGGGAGAAGATATTGCAAACGATACCACCAATAAGGGGCTAATATACAAACATTTAAAAGAACTCATACAGGGGCCGGCTGAGTGGCTCAGTTGGTTAAGAGCTCGCTCAAGAGTTTGAGCTCTGAGCAACAGCGGTTCGAGTCAGCCCGAGCTGAGCAGCCGTGAGCTGCCAACAGGTGGCGGGATGGCTCAGCTAAAAAAAAAAATAAATAAAAAAATAAAAAAAAAAAATAAAAAA
This sequence comes from Hipposideros armiger, assembly GCF_001890085.2. Lineage (NCBI taxonomy): Eukaryota > Metazoa > Chordata > Mammalia > Chiroptera > Hipposideridae > Hipposideros > Hipposideros armiger. Next base: position 3,944,945 of record NW_017731356.1, on the reverse strand, counting down.
TAAATAAAAGAACTCATACAACTCAACAACAAAAGAACAAACAATCCCATTAAAAAATGGGCAGAGGGCCTGAACAGACACTTTTCCCAAAAAGATTTACAAATGGCCAACACATATATGAAAAGATGCTCAACATCACTAGTTATAAGGGAAATGCAAATCAAAACCACAATGAAGTACCACCTCACACCTGTCAGAATGGCTGTTATCAACAAGACAAATAATAACAAGTGATGGAGTCGACGTGGAGGAAAAGGAACCCTCATACACTGTTGGTGGGAATGTAAATTGGCACAGCCGTTATGGACAGCAGTGTGGAGGTTTCCTCAAAAAAATTCAGAATAGAATTTCCATATGATCCAGCAACTCCTATTCTGGGTATCTACCAAACAAACCCGAAAACATTTATCCATAAAGATACATGTACTGCTGTGATCATTGCTGCATTAGTCACATAGCCAAAACATGGAAACAATGGAAGAGTCCTTAGATGGATGATTGGATAAAGGAGACATGGTATATATACACAATGGAATATTACACAGCCATAAAAAATGATGAAATACTGCCATTTACGACCACATGGATGGATCTTGAGCGTATTCGCTGAGTGAAATAAGTCACATGGAAAAGAACAAGAACCTTATTATTTCATTCATATGCAGGATATTAAATCGAAAGCAACAAATTAACAAACAAAACAAACAAACAAACAAACTCATAGACACAGGCAACAGAACAATGGCCGCCAGAGGGGAAGGGAGGGTCGGGGAGGATGAAGAAGGTAGAGGGGATCAAACATATGGTGTCGGAAGGAGGCGAGACGCTGGGTGGTGAGCACACAGTGCAATATACAGAAGATGAGTTACAGAATTGTAGACCTGAAACTTACAAGTTGTCAAACTTATTTTACAAACTTAAAATAAGTTTGTAGGCCTATAAACTTATAATATAAAATTTATATATTATAATATAATATATAAATATATTATATTTATTAATACAATATAAATAATATAATAATTTATATTATATTAATAAATATAATATAATTAATATATTAATATATGTTAATACCTTGAAATAATAAATTAATTTTATTAATTAAGCAAAGTTAATTTTTATTAATTAATAAAATTATTAATTTGTTGCTTAATAATCAACAAGTAATTATTTGTTGATTATTGTTAAATAATAATTGGTTAATATTGTTATTAACCAATGTTACCCCAATAAATTTAGTTTTCAAGAAGAGAGAATGGGAATTTGTTTAGAAAATTGAGAAATTCTCTTTGGGATTAAACTTGCCATTCTGTTACTCTTGGGGTAGAATGCCTCTCATCACACTTACTCCAAAAGCAAGCTAACCTGTTCGGATGTCATCACAAGGACCCTCAGGTACAGTCTGAGCTTTTGGTGGCTGAAGATTCATCATCCTGATTGGAGAAAGCAAGGAAACAATTAGTTACTTGACTAGGGCTTGCTGGGAAGAAGCGCGTCCTCATACATTTTATTAATAAAACCGAGATGGTCTCTTGAATCCAGCACTTGTTAGCCTGGTACTGAGTCCACTTCGCAGCAAAGACCACTGGGTCAAACTTGCAAAAATAAACTACTTTTTAATGAAGTGCTCAACTTACAAGATAAATAAATTGGGGCAACAGATTTCAAAAGTCTCCTTCACAGAACAGTGAGCTTCTGCTCAGAAATCCTGAGCTTCGATAGTTCAGTTTTCCGTTTAAAGTCAGTAAAGAATATTTATAAGAATTACTTTTGCTGTAATCTGACCTAAGGGTTTTTTTAAAGTATGGAGTCAGTGGAGGTGAACGTTAACAGTGACGGAGCCTGTAGTGCCCATATACCTATTTCCTCCATGATCCTGTCTACCTGGGCCAGGCACCACGGTTTGGATGCAGCTGAGTCTACACCTCAGCTTGAAACAAACGGCCCTGAGGTGCACAAGGAATCTAACAGCTACTGCTGTCCAACATAAGGTTACAAAAAGGCCCATTTATTTTTCCCACATTACTGCTGTCCGTATGAGGAAAGAAAGTGATCGATTGTTATTAGATCACATATAACTTACTTTTTAAAAAAATTTTCCATTACAGTTGACATTCAATATTATATTAGTTTCAGGTGTGTAGTGTAGTGGCTAGACATTTATGTCACTTACAAAGTGAATCCCCCACTCCTGATAAGTCTAGTACCCACCTGACACCATACATAGTTATTACAATATTATTGACTATATTCCCTATGCTGCACTTTACATCCCCATGACACATATAACTATTTTGACTGGTCATGTGTAAGGGTGACTGTGTGTCTACCATCTACTGCAAAGCAAGTCTACCTACCTTCCTGCCTGATCCAGGGTGAGTCCATGTTTTGAGTGTTTTAATAAAGTAAAAACTGAGTCCTTCTTCCCTGTCTGATAGTTAAATACAGAAAAAGAAAAAGAAAAAGAAAAAACCCCCTGAAATCCAACTCATCAGAATTCTTATTTGTGATATTGGTTCTTATTTGTGATATACTTGATCTTGATAAGAAAGCAGCAAATGACAACCCAACAAACTGATAACAGGCACTTTAGTGACTAACCAGCAGCAGAGGCTGCCCAGGACTCATGGCAGATTCTGTGTAACCTTCTGAGTTCGATGTCTCACCTACATGGAGAGTTCATATTTAGGTCTGCCTAAGATATCACAGAAATCTCCCATCCGATTCTTTGTGCTGTTCTTGGGAAGGTGGAAAGGATGGTGAAACCTTCCCCTGTCGTATCAATTGTTGTTCAAGCAAAAAAGGTGCAAACAACTTTTTGGGTCTAACTATCTGATTTAACCAGAAAACAAAACCAGTCAAGAAGCCCACCCCCTAAGCACCCCCTAAACATTCTGCGTGCTGTGTTTCTCCCTCCACTGTCCCGTGTCCCCAAAATAAGGGAATCAGAGTGAAAGTCGTGTCCCCATCTAAACCTTTGACTCACCTACGACTCATAAAATTGTTGAAGGGTAGTTTCCCATCCCCTGGGATCATCATAGTTCTTGATTGTGCCTGAGGAAAAAAGTCTCTGTTAGAAGAGGGCTCCAAACTGGATTCCAACTCATATAAACAATGTATCCCCTTAGTAAAGTCAAGTGGTATTTAATGCCAAAGTCATTTGTGCTTCCTTTTGTGATACAAACGAACTGGAGGGGCTCCCCTCCCCCCTGATCATAGGGTCCTTGTTCTCCCCTGGTTATCAGATTTGAAAGTTAGATACTTCAAGGTCAGTAAGCCTTCCAGTTCTCTTGGTTCAGGTCACCCCAACATTCTTCAGGCATCAAGTTAACTGTCACTGTCTTCCAGACACGGCTGACCCGGGACTACTGGGCAGTCCTCTGCCTCGCGACCCCTTTGCTCTCTGCCTTCCTCTCCCAGTATACTCATGCCTCTTTTATTGTATACACTTGCTTGACGTCTGGCTTCCCTCACAGGCTTGCAGCTTCGTGAGGGCACAGACCACATCTCTTTTTGGTATTTCCAGGTCCTAACACAGTGCCTGTCAGAGAAATATTTGCAAGCTCTGAGCAACAGGGTCGCCGGTTCGACCCCCGGCCTGAGCTGAGCTGCCACTGAGCTGCCAACAAGTGGCAGGAGGGCTTGGCTAAAAACAATAAAATTTAAAAAAAATTAGTGAATGAATGAACGCACTCTGAAGCACAGTTGAAAGCGGTAAGTATGCCCTCTGTACAGCTGTCCCGGGTGACTTTCAGTAGGTATCTCTTCCACACTAAATAACTGAGCTCCAGTCCAGGGTAAGTTACACAGGAGTCTGAAGAGTTACTCAACCCAGGTCCTGTTTAGAATACGACTTCATTCTTTTGCATGTGGATATACAGCTGTTTCGGTATCAGTTATTGAAAAGACAATTCTTTCCCCATTCCGTTGTCTTGGCAACCTTGTCAAAAAATCAATTGTTCATAAATATAAGGGCTTATTTCTGGGCTGTCAATTATATGCCCTTGATCTAGACGTCTATTCTGATGGCAGTTACCAAAAAGCCCTTTTTTTGAAATTGGGAAGTCGGATTCTTTCAACTTTGTTCTTCTTTTTCAAGGTTATTTTGGCTCTTCTGCATCTCTTACATTTATTTCCATATGACTTTTAAGGTGTTTGTCAATTTCTGCAAGAAAGGCAGCTGGGATTTCGCACTGAATCTATCGATCTCTTCAGGGGAGTCTTGCCGTCTTAATATTGTCTTCCAATTCGTGAACACAGGGTTCTATTTTTTTTTTATCTTCTTTGATTTGTTTCTATGATATTTGACTGTTTCTGATGTGCAAGTCTTACATTTCTGTTGTTAAATTTATTCCTAAGTATTTTAATTTTTGATGCTATTTTAAATGGAATTTTTTCTCAGTTTCAGTTTTGGGTTACTCATTACTAGTGTACAGAAATAAAGTTCATTTTTGTATATTGATCTTATAGCCTGTAACTGCTGTACTCACTTGTTAGCTCTACTAGCTGTGTGTGTGTGCGAGCCTTAGACTCTCCACATATAAGATCACGTTACCTGCAAAGTCCCCCACTTTCCTTTCTGGATGTTTTTATTCTGTGCCCAGCTCCGTCATTCTGCTGGCTTACCATTTTCATTTCTCGACATGTGGAGCACAGCTGCTTGTTTCTGATCAGCATGGGGTCACTCTGGTTCCTCCTGGCCTGAGAAGAGAGAGACAAGAGGCAGGAAATGCTGCGGTTTCTGGGGCAGCAAAGAAGTGTGTGGGGGGGGGAGGGGTAGAGTTAACAGTTATTCTGTCTATAAGACAAAGATGGCCACTTTGGTCTCACCCCCACCCCTCCCTGCCCAGGTGGACCTTGAATCTAGGCTTGGTTGCAGCTGGTAGGTGCAGAAAGGGTTTGGGCAGGAGGGGGTGAGTCACAGGCTCCGGGCCCCTGACTACAGCGGGGCAGGTATAAGACAGCTGGCAGAGGGGGGGGATAGGGCTGGGGGTAAAATGCAGCGAGGTCTTTCTTTCCAACCTGAGCATGCGATCTGAGAGACTTTATTCCCTGGGAGGTGGCACATGTTACCCATTTTATACAAAGGATCCCACCATCGGGACTAGCTGAGGACCTCTAGCGGCCTGAGAAAAACAATGAGTAGGAGACGCCCGCAAACCTCCCTTCGCTGGCCCCTCTGACGGATCACCCTCTTTTCTCATGCCTTCACTCTGGCCAGACATCAGTCAGCTCTCCAGGATACACTCACTGTCCAGTACACACGGGCCCTTCTCAGCCTCCCGAGAGCCATGACTGAGCCATTAAGCAGAGCTGGAGCTGGTGTGTGGGTCCTGAGCTCCTTGCCCCTCTGGGGGACACAGGCTGGCCCAGCCAGGGCAGAGGGGCAGTGGGCCCCCGCCTGCTCGCTGCAACACTGCTTTCTTCCTGACTGCACTTCTGCCGGAGGGTACAGGGAGGAGGGCTCGGAGCACTTCCACCTGCAACAGGAGGCTCTCAGTCGCATCTCTGGTGAAAGTCTGCTGAGGGAGGGAGCGAATGGCAACCGGAGTCCACGGCTGGGTCTGGGTATTCTCAGCCATTGTCACTCTCAGATATCAGAGTTGTGGGACATACTCATAGGACGCGTAGCATATTGGGGGGCGAAGCGGGGGGAAGCAGGAGGGCCACAGGCACAAGCAGGTGATCGCTGTGAGCTGACGCCTGCTCCTGCCATGTCATCGACTTGCTGGCCTATCTACCTGTGTGCACACCTGAGCCCTGGCCCGTTCCCGCTGCCCCAAGTGGTGTGTGAATCAGGAATCTGCCCGCGCAGTGTGGGGAGTGCCTGGCTGTGCTCCTAATGTGGCCTTTGCCAGATGGGTCTGCAGGTATCTGCATCCTGGGACAGGCAGGGACTTGCATGAGGAATTGCTGGGGGCTTGAGGACTGAGAAGCATGGACAGTGTTGGATGCTTTTCACAAACACTGAAAATACGTTTCCTTTTCACAGGCCATTTTAAAAGAATCGACTCAGTATTACCCAATGTCGTGGGTTGGTATGTGGAAGGACGAGTGTGAATGACTGGATTTCTTTCATTCAACAACAAACGTTTTCTGTGAGGCTACCATGTGGAGGGCGCAAAGATGAATAAGACATTTTCTGGCCTGAGGGAAGATCAAGGAAGACCCCAGATCCATTAATGTGCCCATTTATTATGTACTGGGGACACCGAGGTGGCTAAGACATGGCTTCTAAACTGTCGCCACCCGGCAGACAGTGTACAATGGTGTGAAAGGCATTTCAATAGACATACAGTGAGGCCGCTTGGGTAGGGGGTGGGTCATAGACGGAAGGGCCTGAGAAGGGTGAAAAGGGCAGGCAAATGAAGGGTGGAGAACGACCTAGGTGCTCTGCTTCAGGTAACCGAGGAGTCCTGGGAACGGCCAGATTGTCTGGTGGGAGGAGGGGTGGAGTGAGAAGGAGACGAGAGAGGAAGTTCCCTGTGTGCTGCCGCCTCTGCCTCCGGGAAGATTCCACCCTCTCCCACATCCTTCCTGCGCCCTGGGGGCGGTATCTCCTGGGGCCGTGCTCCTTCCCTCCATCCTCCTGTCCCTGAGTTCTGAGAGTAAGACCACCTCTCGAAAATGGCGAGTGAAGCTTGGACGCACCAGGTATCAAGGAAGGAGCAACGGAGCTTCTGGGACTTCAGAAAAGAGGGAGCCCGCGTCCCCCTGGAGGAACCAGGAAGGGCTTGTCGGGGTGGCCTTGGATGAGGAGCCCTGGGCGGGTGGAGGTGGGTAAGGGAGGCTCCTGGGGCAGCTTGGTTTTGAGTGGAGTCATAAGCAGAGACTTGTGTTGCCTGCAGCTGGCTCCTTCACCTTTCCTAGACTTCCGGTTTTGGCATACGGACCCCACTGGACCCCCTCAGGGATTGGAATCGCAGAGATCACTGCAAACCAAGCAATCTGCAAGGTGCATGGCAGGAGCTTGCCAGGCTACTGACGAGTAAATGTGGCTGCCTAGTCCCCCCGACCCAGTGATGGTCGTCTAAAGGATGGAGTGTTTCTATATTGCCCTCCTCCTTTAAGACATAGCGTAGGTGCTACTTTCTCAGAAAAACCTTTCTCCTGACTCTCCCACCACTTTGCGCCCCGCTAGCCTAAGTTGCGTGCCCGCTTCTCTGATTCCATCCTAGAGTCTGCTGTAGCTTTTTGGACTGGGTGTGCTTGTTTTCTCCACCCGGCTGAGAGTTCGTTAAGAGAAAGAACACGCCTCACGCATCTCTGTATTCCTAGTCTACCGCAGAATCCTGCGCACAGCAGACATTTGACACAGCTGAATGAATGAGTCATTGTAAGCATTTGCAACTATAATACCAGGTATGAATACAGACATAACCAACATACATGGGTATTAGATGTAAGTACCTAAAACAGAAGATACACATGTATGTGTGTGAAGGTCACCATTATAACGCTGTCTTAGGGGAGCGTTACGGGATGTCGTGAGCACCACGTTCATTCCACTCAGGGTGCTGGAGAAAGGCACTGGCTGGGAGCCCAAAATGCTCTGTCCCAGACCTGGTTCCATGAGCGACCCGAGTGACTCTGGTCAATAGCATAACACTCTGGGCCTCCCAGCCCTTGCTGCCGATGGTCTCTGTGGCCAAAAGGACCGAGGAGGGCTCTACTCCTGCCCGCACTTTACAGGTGGAGGTGAAAGCCTTTGATGTGGGGCTTCCGTCACCTCTGCCAGGAATGTGGCAGTGAGTGACCCCACCTGAGACTCACTGTCAGCTGACACTTGGCCTCTGAGAAGAGATACTCCATTCCTCTGCATTTGGAGAGGAGGGTGAGGGCACTGGGGTGCAGTGGGCCGTGTTTACACAGCATGGAGGCAGCTGGCTAGGCATGTCCTGTGCAGACAGTCCACCAGGCAGTGGATGCAAGCCGTTTGGGACTCCCCGTTCTGTGGGCCTCAGCTTCCTCTCTCCTGCCCGCTTTCTTCCCCAGCCCTGAAGCCACAGTCTCTTGCTTCTGCTCCTCCCTTTTCACTCTCACTTTCCTTAAGGCCAGCTCAGCAGCCGTGGCAGGCATAGAGGGTGAACTGGCCAGTGGGTCAGAGCATGGGCCTCTGCTTGTCAAAGATCCACGAGGAAACAGTCTCTGAGATATTAATGGGGTTCTCCTTTCCCTAGCAGCTGTCCCCAGGAGCGCAGATGGCAGTTGTGATGGGAGAGTGACAGCAGCCTCTTGTAACCTGGCCAAGATCTGATGAGGTTTCAGCCAGTCCTCTCACATTTCACAATTGGAAACATCCTAATATCTAAGGTCAGTATCTGCTGAGGTCCTTAAGATCTGGCTCGGGGCCCATGTCCTGGGCCTCCTTGAATCTTCGATAAAGAGACAGAGAAATGCCATCTCAAGCATGATTGGAGAAGCACTGACAAATTTGCCTCCATCCTTCCTGCCCTTCGACACCTGTATCCCTTTTCTCCTTTCCACTCCTGCTCGAGCTGAGAGACATCTCATCGGTCCTCTAGCTCCACTCGTCCAATGAGCACAATGACACAATTAGGAAATTGTGGCCCAGAAAGGTTAAGCTCTTTGTCAAATATCACATCTGTTTAGTTCCAGTCAGCCGGGAAGTTCTCCGGATAAAAAGTCAAAGGAAGCCCATCTTTCCTCAGGGGACAGTAGACACTTAGGATCCACATGAAGGCACAATGATGTCCATGTCCCTTAGAAGTCAAAAAACGGTGGTCGGAGAACTATTCTCAATATTCCAAAACAATACCCTGTGGTAATTAAACATTTTTCTGCTCTCTGAAAACACCAGCCATCTCAATTAAGCAATAAAGCTGAATATAGTTTTAAAAATTCTGTTACCAAATCACTAGAAACAACTTCAAACACACACTTAAAACAAGCGATAGCCGTGTTCCTCCCATCCTGACTTAGCAAACTTGGTTTTTACTACATCATTGTTTCAGGCCGGTGGTGTTATTGCTTCCTTTTTAAAAAAAATTGTAATTGTAGCTATATATGTTTGATCAATACAAACAGGAGAAAAACTTAGGTGTACACACAATAGTTCCCATGGTGGTCATGAGCTTTCAAAAACTGAGTCAATGAGAGGAACGATAAAAAGTTTCCTTGGAGGTGAGAAAATTGGAAGTCACCAGGGCTTTTTGTCACAGGTCTGCTAAAAGCAAAATAAATAATGCCCCATCTTTACTCTGACTCATTCAGCAGGAACGACACCCCCAGATCAGAGAGGGGGCAAGGATGGAGAGATTGGGGCAGCGTTTTACCCACCCGTGAGTGTCTGGGGGGCTCGTCAGGTACACCGACCCCAGCATGTAAGCAAAGGGGTGCAGGGTCTCCGGCTGCAGTGCTCCAGTCACCCCCACACATCTGCTCAGTCTTGCCCCGGAGTTCTGACTAAGCTGCCTCTTGGCCCATTATCCAACTATCTTATTACACTTCCCTGCTTCTCGGCACCTTCCGGAGTCCTGACTCAATGCCGGTAAGTGGCAGGTGAAAGTCATGACTAAGAGAGAAGCAGCTTTCCAGGAGAGGCTTCCATGGGGATGTCTGGGCTGCATTTCTTTGTTTGCTATCTTTCTGTGTTGGGACCTCTCCTCTTCTGTCTCCTTTTTGGTGTTTCTGTCTCCTCATCTCCCTGTTTGTCTCCCTCTCCCGGTCTTTCTGTCTCTGAGCCTCTGTTTCCTCTCTGTCCACCAGGGACAACAGTTCCAGACATGCAGATCCCTGCACCGCCCCGGGACAACTCCTGCGACGGGAGGAATGCCACTGTGGGTGTTCAAAGTTCTGCACTTTGACCTGTGACGGTGAAGAGGACGGGGGCCAGGTGGCAGGACCTCTGCACTGTGCCCAGGGGACAGGAGCCGCTGGTTGGCCGCAGGGCTGCTGGCAGCTCTTGGAAGGTCCCCAATTTAGAGGCTGAGAGGTAGCATGTCCACAGTGCATTCCACTCCCTTGAGATAAAACATCACGTCTTCCCAGAATGGAGCAGCTGTGATGGCTGACGTCACAGCTGACATGCTCAGGCCTTCACTTTTGCAGCCAGCTCGGGGGATGAGGAATCCGTGTGACAGTCAGGTATCTGACTTGAGGTACCTGCCAGGTGTCCCAACAGAAGAGGGGTCCCGAGTTCCCTATGAAGGGTGGCAGAATATGCCTCTCCCAAGCATGCCACTGTGGCATAAGTATTATTTTGAGCTAAAGGCACTTTATATAAACAGAAGGTACAAGAAGCGTGCTCTGACCCTCCCCCCTTTCTTTCTAAAAGTGGGAGCTCAAACCCTATATGGAAGAGGTTCTCCTTAAACCAGGAGGAAAGCAACACTCTTATCATCAAGGGCAAGAAGACGAAGCTGAGAGTGCTCTCCACAAACGGACTTTGTTTAAATAATTCTCTCCCTTAGCCTCGGCGCAGCTTACTTGCCCACGATTGCCTCTCTTCGCTTGGCCAGTATACATTTAGGTTTTACCACTTTTTTCGGTCTTCATTTCCTTACGAGAGCTCCCGTGTCATGTAAAACTTACAGTAAATAAGTGTGTATGCTTTTCCCCTGTTAATTCGTCTTCGGTCAGTTTAATCCTCAGGCCCCGCTAAAAACCCTGGCAGCAAAGGTGAAATTTTGCCCCCCTTGACACACACACACTCACGCCCGTGCACGCGCGCAGGGCCAGCCCCTGGCAGGGTGAGGGTGAGGTACCTGCGTTCTCCTTTCCCAGTAGGAGTCGTGGACTGGTGACCTCCTCAGTCGCCCAGGGACCGGTCTTTCGGGCTCCGCCCCTTGGCCCAGACCTGGACGCTGTCGCTCTCGGCTGCCATCTAGCGGCCGTCCGTGAGTATTGCAGCCACGAAATTCGGAGCCCTGCGGAAGGTGGGCCTCTCACTTGTCTGGGCTCTTAGCAATGCCTTCCCTCCTCCACTTCCCGCCCAGCCAGTCTGGTGCCTGGAGACTTAGTGCCTCGGATGGCATGGCGCACTGAGACCCAGAGCAAACCTGGGATGAGGAGGCGCTCGGTGGCAGGGGGAGCCTGTCTACATAGGAAATTCAAGGAGACTGAGTGACTACAAGACTTCCTTCTTGCTGGCTCTGCAGCAGCTGCCAAGCTCAGCGTGTTTTTGCTTAGCCCCTCCGTGCATGTCATGGTGCCACTCTTCCCTACTTGCCTGCCCAGGGTATTAGGGGGAGTAATGCGGTGCTTCTCAAGCGCAGCCGTGCCCCGGACCCTCCTGTGCTCTGGCCGGGCCCACCCATTTTCTTGGGTCCCTTTCATAAGCTCCTGCCAGCCTGAGTCCTCTTCAAGCGCGTCCTGCACGCTCAGTCTCCACGTCAGGCTCCAGGGCCGTTCCTCCACTTGTGGAGATAATATCTTCCAGACCCGGTGCACATGCCACTTCCTCCTGAATCCAGCCCTCACACCATCTCTGCTCGCCCCTCCCCCACCCTGCAGATGCCCTTCCCTTCCACCCCTGTCTGGTACTTTGTCCCGCTCTCTGATGCTTAGGGTGCAGTCATGGACCTGTCCGTCCATCCCTCTCATTTGGGCAGGTGGCATTTGACTTGCTTATCCCTGTATCCGTATGAAACCAGATAGAAAGGGGTCCGTAGCATGTATCCAGTGACATGAGGGTTTGGCATAATTGTGGCCCCACTCCCGGAGCTCTGGCTGCGAGCCAGGCCCTGTGCCAAGCGCTTCAGGAACACTGTTTCATGGCCTCCCTACACCAGCCCTGGGAGTGCTGGGCAGGTTTTCAGGTGAAGAAACTGTTGATCTCCCTGAGTTCTCTCTCTTCCTCAGGAAGGTGCTGACTTCACAAGCACCAGGAGTGTCGGGAACCCTCTGAGCAGCACAGTGCCACTGAGTGTCACCCAGAAGCCAGTCATGGTGGACTTCTGGGAGGTGGAGGGGAGAGGAGGATGTTTTAATGTGAAATCCCAGGGATGTAGGGTCAGAGGTGGGAGGCCTGAGGGATTCGTGGCGGTGATGGGAGGGGATGAGAGGCCCCAGAAAGTAGGTCTGGTTCTGGACACAGGCTGAGAAGTGGTCTTGGAAGGTCTCAGGGCAGATTCCTCAACGTGAACACTTTTGGTTTCCCTTCTTGATGAGTCTAACCTCATGCCTTCATTCTCAGCTCTGGTGGATGGAAGCCCTAAGGCACTGCAGCTGGGGTGGGGGAGGTGGGGCTCATTCATTTCATTCAGCCAATACCTGCTGAATGCTGACATGTCCCTGGCTCTGGCTGTGCTAAAGAGATAGGAAGTGCCTTTGTGTTCACATTACGTGTCACCCTAGAACTGCAATGAGCTTCTTTTCAATTAAAGAAAAAAAATGTTTTTGAGTACCTTAGATAAGTCATTTGGAACTGGAAACAAAACTGGCAAATGCATATCCTTCTTGGATGAAATCAGAAAAGTGGCAGAAGCATGGGGATATCTGAGCAATCAAAACAAAAGCAAGTTAGAACCACAGTCTCTGAAGAGCCAGGCCCTTGGTTGTTTCAGAGAGAGCCCAAGGGACACCCCCAGGAGCACCCCACCCCCAATCCTGGAGGACCTGGGCCACTCTGGAGGTCCCAAAGGTGGCTTTGCCCTCATAAGTCACTCTGCCTTCTCTCCCCCTTTTGTTTTGAACTAACCAGTGCCAGCTGCAGCTTGTCAGAGACAGTGTACAAATTCAGAGGGGGAAAAAAATTGTTCATAAAGCAGATGTGTGATGGGTGAAATTCACCAGACCTCCTTCTTAAAAAGACCTGCATAGAAGTTACTGATCTTGAATGCGTGCCGTGCTTTCGTGCCTGGCCTGTTGTCTTGGAGCCCGTGGCCCTGCACACGGAAACAATCCACCCATTTCCTCCCATGGAAATTTTCTCTCTCCAACCACATTTTTTCCCTGGAACATTCTTTCTTTCCAGTTGCAGGAGAAGTAGTGAGGCTGCAGAGGTCACACCAGTGACCCGTCTCGCTGGCCGGTGGGGTCCGTTTAATACAGTGTAAGGGCCAAGGTGTCCAGGGGACCTGCCCATGTGTGCCATGCCAAGCACCATGCATGCCCCTGACCTCCAAGAAAAGGAAACTCGGAATGATGGGAGTTTTGCCAAGAACACCTCTCCTCTCTAATGAGGGCAGACTTCACTTCCATTGTTCATTTATAACAAGGCCTTTGGGAGGACTTAGGTGTTCAGGAGGCATTTATTGTTTCATTTTCCTGGGCTCAGGGAAAGCAGGGAGGTGGGTCTGATGCAGCCCCTTCACTGTCTGCACTTGACACCCGAAAGCTGACCAGGAGAGAACAGGGGCCACTTTAGAATGCATTAGCACACAGGAATCTCAAATAAAGGGACCTCTGTGTGACCTGAGGGCTTTTCAGACTGAAGACGAGAATGACTTCAGCATAGCCAGGCCACCCTGCACGACGTCCTCCAAGGCAGTGGGTCTGTACAGACACTGACCTTCAGACCGTTTCCTCCAACCCCCAGCTGTGTTTCCAGAGCTCGAGGCTGGAGGTGCTCTGAGTACATTTCACTCAATGTCCCTTTCTCTTTTTCAGACTGTTCTGTGTCAGAACTGCTTGTCCACGCCTAGGTAATACTTTGAGCACATTCAAAACTTTCTGACCAAGATCTCAGAAAGGGGTTTTGCCAAAAAGAAACAGCTTGGAACCCAGAGCTTTGCCCAGATGAGGTGTTTCTAATCCTTAAGAATTGTTGATACTTAAACAAACCAGGTCCTTTCAAAGTCTTTGCATCCCTAGCGTGTCTTCCCCAAAGCTCAGGGCACCTCACAGGTGTCCAGTGACTGTCTTAGAGTTCCCATGAGGTAGGTAAGTGCCATTTCTCTTAACAAGGGTTCGGATTGCTGCCCAGCCCCTCCCAGTACAGACAGGAGCACAGCTTCACTGACCACCTTAGGTAGCGACTAGCTCGAGCTTGGCTGGCCGGAGGAAAAGCAATCTGTCCCCTTCCCAGCTGACTGTCCACAGGCTGGCCCCTCCAGGACACTCCAGGACCTGGCTGTGAAATGCACAGGTTCTGAGGGCACCCAGCTGTGTCTGGGCCTGCCTTGTGCCTCCCTCCCCACCCTCTACCAAAGACTATATAATTAGGGAAGGAGGGAGCTGGGGGCGAGAGAGCCACGCACAGGATGCTTTGCTTTGGCTGGAGGGCAGGTCTAATGGGCATGGGGGGGGGGGATAGTGGGATGTTACAATATTTAGATGTCCAAAACTAGCCATTTTCACGTAAAGATCCAGATTTCTGGTGTTGTGTGAAAACCCATCAGATCTGGCTACTGAAGTCATATGCCTGCAGGCAACATGGACTGGGGTAGAGGGCAGACTGTCCCCCCTTGTCAGGGAGGTGAGCTTCCTTCACCCCAGTGCCCATTTAGCCAGCTCTACTCATTTATGTCATCAGACTATCATTGCTACGTGAACTTGTGACCTGGCCCCAATGAAAAGATGCTAAATGGTCATCACTCATGCTGATCCTTCAAGCGCTAAAAGCTCTTAAAAAGAACTACATCACCTGTGTGTTTAGTTCGTAAATAAGCCTTTGGGTTGATTGACTCTCTGAGTGCCTGTTTTACACTAAGACATTAGCTAGAGTTTAGGAATACTCAGTTATGTAAAAATAACAGAACCGAACAACAAGCCCTTCATAGATGCTCTGAAAATACGCAAAGCTGCTGCTTATGGAGAATGTGGTTTTGACATGGCGCAGCAGACCAAACAATGGTGCACGTTATTGGGGTGGGGACATGGAGAGAATGTGCCTCATGGAGAGTCACTTATCTATGGGCAGGAGGGTACGTAACAGTTGCCAACAGGAGGAAAAACTTTTTAGAGAGCACAACCTCTCTAGCAAACTGTGCACGTGTCAGGGAGAGAGGCTTCCATCTATGACGTGCCTGCAACCTTGCCCACGCCCTTCTCTAGCCCTCCTCCTCTTCCTCGATTCACCCCCACATCACGTCACACTCACCCTTCCTTCCACTTCCCTCCCCAGAGCTCACCACATCCAGGGATCAAAACTGGGGAAGGGATGAGGAAATGCAGTCATTTCAAGTGGCAGCACTGAAAGGCACCCTGCACCCCAACCCCCCAGTTCTGAAAAATGAAACGTATGCTCCACAGCAGGTTATTTGGAAGGGGCAGGACTGATGAGCCTGGAGGAGACCGTCTCAAAGCTATACACAGGCCGTTGCTACTCTGTAAAGACAGGGAGTTATGGTTCTCGACTTTTGATGGCTAAAATTTGAAAATTTCAAACTAAAACAGCGGAGAAAAGGTAGGATGCCAAGGAGGTTGAAAGTGTGTTCAGAGGCAGTGTCCATGGGCGAAATTCTCTTGATGGTTGCATGGTGGTGGCAGAGGGGGAGGTTACTGAGATCTGACCTCCGCCAGCCAAACCCTAGACTCAGCACTCACTTTTGTCTGAAACACCCAGGCCACTCCTGCTTTTTGAGTCCTCGACTTGGGTTTCTCAGCTGAGCAGATGTGTCTCACTGGTAATCCCCCCGACCCTTCTTCCTAAGAAACCACCTTCGGTGAGACCTTTCTTGCTACCTCGCCCCCAGAGGCTGAGCTGTTACCTTTTGGGGAGGCTGAGGACTAATGGCTTGTTTGTGAGGCTGGCTTCACTAAACCAAGGAATCTTGTCAAACTTTGGAACAGGCACCTGGAGAGAAACGGAAAGAGGTCATTTTGCAGAATTCATGACCCTTGACCGCTGCCGTCATGAGGTCGACCAGGGTAAGCTAATAGCAGCTATAGAGCAGTCAACACATTACAAGACGTGTTTTATGATTTATATCTGACCCTTGAGTCTCCCATAAAGTAGCCAAGAGCAAACAGCGTTGTCTCCATTGGACAGATGAAGACATGAAAGCTCAGATAGTGTGACGGGCGGGGTCACACGGCTAGGGAGTGGATTCAGGTTTTCTGACTTTTGTGTCCGCTGTATCTTGTGTCCTGCTATATCTGTTTGTACATCCTCTAATATTTCCATGAACTCCGCTGAATATTAAACAACCTCCTATTCAAAGTCTCTGGCTGTTTCGGCCACAGGGGCCTCCGCCCTCATCCCTTGTAGGAGGCAAAGAGGAAAGAACCACTTTGAAGCTACAGACAACTGGGTATGAATGCCGGTTAATCCGCTTCCCGGCTGCGTGGCCTTGGACCAAGCACAAGCTCTCTGAGCCTCAGTTTCGTCTTCTCTGAGCGGTGGACGGGCATCACATCACAGGCCAATGCACAAGACCGAAAGCTCCACGACAGCAAGGACTCCGGTCTGTTTCACTCACGGCTGTATGACCAGCACCTAAATCAGCGCTTGGTCCTTGCAGGTACTCGGTTGCTGTGTGTCAAATGAACGCACAGAGGCCTGGGAAGCCCCTAGCTCAGCGGCTGACTCCTTACTAGGAGCTCAAGCAAAGCAGCCCTTACTCCCTGCCTTCCAGCAGCGCAGCCTCCAGCCCGGCCTTCGGATGCCGCCTTGGGTGGCGGGGCTGCTGTCCTGGGCCCCTGGCGGCCGCTCCACCGGGGAGCAACCGGGCGGTCCCCCGGGCGGCCACGAGGGGGCAGCAGCGCGCTGGCGGCCCCGCCGGCCGCGGAGGTGGCGGGGGACCCGGAAGGACCGCCCCGCGCCCCGGATGGGGAAGGAGGCGGGCGGCTGCCCTGTCCCGGCCGCGCGCCCCAGCGGACTGGCGGGCAGGTGGGTACCGAGCGCTCCGGGGCGTCTCCTCCGCCGCCATCCCCGCAGGCCCCAGGCCGGGTGAGGGGCGGCGGCGGCGGGGGTGGGGTGGCCGGAGGGTGAGCGGGGCGCCCCGTCGCAGCCCTGTCCCCGACCCGATGGGCGGGCGTTGCCCTCTCGGCGCCCCGGACCTTCCAGCCCGGGCGGCGGCCGTGGGAAGCCCAGGCTGGGGTCCCTGCTGCCGTGAGGGGGGCTCCCCGGGGGCCTGGCCTGTGCAGCCAAACCTGCCGTGGTCTCCACGGAAGCGAGAAGGTCGCGCCGTAGGAGTTGCCTCCGCAGGTTTGCTGGACGACCTGGGTGTTTCTGACTCTTAGTTTTCCCGTGGTGGAAAAAAAGGGGGTTTTGCCGTTGTAAGCAGGACGCTGGCTCTTTAAAGAACGTTAACCTCGGTTGATGCGTCCGGAACTGTCCCTGCTTGGAGTCCTAGGTTTGGGCTGAATAAGCCGGAGAGCTCACACGTGTCCGTATGGGGCAGTGCACTGTCGCCTTCAGACCGGTGACTTTTCTCTTTTTTGTTTAATAGCATATGCCTTTGAGAACCCAGTCAACGCTCTGGACCTTTCCCTAGACATTTGCATAAATGGCAGCTACAAGCAGGCAGTGACAGGGTTTGGGGACGCTGAAGCCCATCTCCAGACCGCAGGGGTCTGTGAACCCCTGAGTTAAATGGTTTGGAGGGAGGCACAGGCTTTGGGGGTCAAACTTCGAATCAGCCTCCACCATTTACCACTGTTAACTCGGGCTAAAATTACCTAAGCAGTCTGCATCTCAGCTTCTTGACTGCAGTACTTCAAGTGGGACGCCTACTAACTTGAAAGGTGTGGAGATTAAATGAAAGAAGCTAGGTGAGGCACTTCAGCACATAGTAGGCGCTCAGTAAGCGACAGCTAACAGATGGGATTATAATTTGAAATCTGAAAGGAAGCTTTAATATCCATAATTATAAGATGGCCAACCACATATATTTTGCACAGACCTGTGATCAACTGAGTTGGATGGATCAGAACTCAGTCTTGCCCTTGACCTGTCAAGACTTTCATAACCTCACGGCTGTTTCTTTCCAGGAACTTGGCTGTGTTGTCCGGCCTCAGAGAAGAGACTCATCCACTGCAGGCCTAGCCTGGGTCGCTGCTTTTGAAAACAAGGGAAGGCCGGTACAATTATCAGCCAGAACCCGGCATGGAATCGTCAGAGAGGTCTCATTTCTCTACTGTATGAAGACGAGAACCACCTGGACTTCTGCCCGGGAAACTGAACGGGCCCGCGTTCCAGGGGAAAGACAATGAGCGCCGAACCTGAGACGCAGGCCGAGGAGATCAGGTGGCAGAAGGTCTTGTATGAGCGACAGCCCTTTCCCGACAACTACGTGGACCAGCGGTTCCTGGAGGAGCTCCGCAAGAACATCCACGCCCGGAAGTACCGCTACTGGGCTGTCGTGTTTGAGTCCAGCGTGGTCGTGCAGCAGCTGTGCAGTGTCTGTGTTTTCGTGGTCATCTGGTGGTATATGGACGAGGGGCTTCTGGCCCCCCACTGGCTTTTCGGGACCGGCCTGGCTTCTTCGCTGGTCGGCTATATTTTGTTTGATCTCCTCGATGGAGGTGAGGGACGGAGGAAGAGTGGGCGGACCCGGTGGGCCGACTTGAAGAGCGCCTTGGTCTTCATCACTTTCACGTACGGCTTCTCGCCCATTCTGAAGACCCTGACAGAGTCGGTCAGCACTGACACCATCTACGCCATGTCCGTCTTCATGCTGTTAGGCCACCTCGTCTTCTTCGACTACGGCGCCAACGCGGCCATTGTGTCCAGCACACTGTCCTTGAACATGGCCATCTTCGCTTCTGTCTGCCTTGCCTCGCGCCTGCCCCGGTCCCTGCACGCCTTCATCATGGTGTCGTTTGCCATCCAGATTTTTGCCCTGTGGCCCATGCTGCAGAAGAAGCTGAAGGCGCGCACTCCCCGCAGCTATGTGGGGGTCACCCTGCTCTTTGCATTTTCAGCCCTGGCAGGCCTGCTGTCCATCAGCGTCGTGGGCGCCACCCTCTTTGCCCTCCTGCTGGTGTCCATCTCCTGCCTCTGCCCTTTCTACCTCATCCGCCTGCAGCTTTTTAAAGAGAACATTCATGGGCCTTGGGATGAGGCTGAGATCAAAGAAGACTTGTCCCGGTTCCTCAGCTAAGCTGGGGACCCCCTTTTCCTTACAAAGGCAAGCTCATAGTCTAGCCTCCCCACGACGTTAAGACCTGAAGGCAGACTTCCATCCTGGTGGATGCCGCAGACTGATGTGGGTGGGAGAACACAGAGATCAGAGGAGAAAGTTAACCAACGTGCTGATCTGTGTTGTTACTTGGCCGATGAAAAAGCTTTCTGGGGCCCTCAGGGATCATTGTCTCTGGTTTATTAGTCTCTGTGACCAAGGAAGTGATGTGGTTTCTATATATTAAACAACAACGTATCCATCAAATGGTTTCATGGTTTTTCTGTAAGCAGAAGACAGGCAGAAGGCATGAAGAGGAAAGAGATAACCAAAGTCTGTGCGTGTATAAAGCCGCTTCTCTGCCTTTTTTTCAGTACTGACAGTGGCTCCATTACATATCTAGAGCTCAGATTCTAGAGCCCTGGAGGCCATGTCCACTTTTGTTTTCTAAAATTGCAGAATTGGCCCCTTAGCCTTGACTCAGTTTCTCCTCAGCTCCAAGAGAAGCACGTACCTGCACGGAACATGTGCTGTGTCATAATGCACACACGAAACGCT
This sequence comes from Hipposideros armiger, assembly GCF_001890085.2. Classification (NCBI taxonomy): domain Eukaryota; kingdom Metazoa; phylum Chordata; class Mammalia; order Chiroptera; family Hipposideridae; genus Hipposideros; species Hipposideros armiger. The sequence goes on along the minus strand of NW_017731356.1, from coordinate 3,925,416 downwards.
GCAAGTTCAGAGGCTGGAGGTCAAATCCAGCTGGAGTGTTAGGAGATACTTAGTCTTGGCGGGTAGGTGGGATTTCAGTAGGCAGAAGATGGTCTTAGGGCAAGGTTGGCAGAGGCCTTCATGAGCCAGGTCAGTAACATGAGCCGGCGAGGCTGGCATAGCTGACTAATGGCAACTGGCAACCGAGGGAGCATGGCCATCCAGTGAGACCGGCTGCCACTCTGCTCCAGCTGTGTTTCCGGTCAGAGTTTGGCCCGCTTCCGAGCACCAAATACAATTCTAACCCAGGAGCTGTACATGTGATTTTTAATATGAAATTGGACGTGTCCGTTCTGTCAGATTCAAATCAGGCCTCAAAACACACTTGCATGCAAACTGTGCCCGGCACTGAGGCACATGTGACCTTAGCACAAGCCACCAAGGTGGGAGTTCAGGGTTACGGGGCTCTGAGGAAAAGGGGGGGTGGGAGGTTCGAGAAACAATTAGGGATTAGGATACTCGGGAGTTTGGGTTTTATATTTATCTAGCTGATGTAAGGGGGGAGTAAGTGACCAGATCGTGGGCTAATGTCTGAATTGCCATCTCCGTTGTCTCACCTGGAAAGTGGGAGTGACAGTATCTACCTCTAGAGCTGTGATGATTAAATGGGACCTGTGCAAAGTGCTTTGCAGAATGGTGGACACAGCACTGTACTAATGTTAGCGCTTACTGTTATTACCAAGTTGATGTGCAGGAAGACGAGGCATCAGATTCCTCCCAGATGAGCGGGTCCCTCATGAAATCACTCACTTGGGTTCCTGCACTCTCCCTTCTCATTAGAAGTTAATTTCAAATCAGAAATCTCATTGGGGCTAGTAGTCTTCCTAAGAAGTAGCGTTTTGATTTCTCTGAACATAGATGTCTCAAAAATGTCTTCAATACTGATTTTAATTTGGACGGATGCCTAGAAAATCAAACTGTTAGGAATTCAAAGAAAAAGAAGGTCACTCTGTGAAGATGGATCAGAGACTAGGACACCAGGGCCTGAAAGGAAGGCTTCTGGGAGACACAGCCATGGCCCAGACCACTGTTCAGGGCGACAGTGAAGGTGGGTTCGTTCAACAACATCACACCTTGTAGGACGGGCTGACACCCTTGGAAATTTGATATAATTTTACACGCTTTCTGCATGCATCGCCGGGAAGTTCCACACACCCAGGAACATAAATGGATTCCAAAAAGGTTTGGGGGAAAAAGGAAATAAAAAAGCCATACGTGTTCTCTAAGGAAGTGTGAGGAAACCCCAAGCCTTTTAGTGTTGGCAACCTGAAGGATGAAGATGCGCCTCTCTGGGTGGCTGCGGCCTAGACGATGCTGCGACCTAGTGTGACAGTTGGTGGGCAAGTTACTCATCACTTAAGTAGAGGGATGCAGCCAGTCTCTGAAATTTAAATTGCACTGAAAGGGTGCAGGTAGAATATTACTGATTTAGATCCCCAGAGATATGATGGTGTGTATATGTGTGGGAGAAGGGGAGAGGATTACGGCAGCACTGGCATGAAAGTCCCAACCTGCCAAGGGCTTGTGTGTAAGAAGCTGCCTGCCTGCCCCGTCTGCACTCCTTCCTCCCAGCTCTGCTTCTTGTCACCGAGTGATAGGGAAGGCTGGAGGGTGCTGGGGGCCAAGTGAGGGCAAGAAGGGAGGGGAGGAGAGGCCGCTTTGCCCACCCCTCCAAAAGGGCACCAGGGATTGGGGCTGGGATGGAAGGAGGGCCAGGGAGGGCGTACTCTACGCTGTGGCATGATGTGGCTGCGAGATGCTTGGCACGTCGCTGGAAGGCTGTGCAGGGATCTGAGTGTGGCAACATACAGTGGTGTCTGTGTTCTGTCTGTCCCCTTCGTCAGTGCTGGAAACTTTTGAGTGAGCCTTTGGGCAGCTGCCTTAAATTGTGGATTTTTAAGAATTCATGCCGAGTGTATCTAAGGCAGCTTATTGGAGCCATCTACACCTTCTAAGCCAAAGGCTCAAGGTCAAGGAAAACAAAGACAAGCCAGCAGAGGGCATCCGTCACACAATTTTACAGTATTTCAAACAGGCTGAAAGCAGGGAACAGGCTGGGACACAGCGCCATCTCGTGGAAGTTGTTGATATTCCTTTTTATAATGAAATTCAGTAAGAGCCTTGGGATTCTTGCTGAATTGTGGCTTGGGAAGTAACTACACCGTCTGAGGTCCCCATACATTCAGGAAATAAATAGCACAGTGGTATTTGATAAATTATTACATGTAGTTACATTTTCTAGCACCCAGTGTGTACCAGGCACTGTGTTCGGCACTTTATATACATTGTCTTATTACAACAATTCTGTAATACAGGTATTATTTTCATTTTAAAGCTGAGGAGACTTAAGATTTTCCCCAACATCTAATAAAATATTTATTGTCCGCCTGGGCCTATCTCTACTCACTTTCTACCATTCCCATTTTATGATGTCTGGCCTCAGGAATTTATTCAACAAATATTTGCTAAGCATTTAACTATATGACAGATACTGTTTTATGTGCTTGTGATATATCTATGAACAAAATGGGCACAGGTCCTTGACCTAGGCGAGTTAGCATACTAGCAGGAGGAGACAGATAAAAAACATAGGAGGTAATAAATGCTACAGAGCAAAAGAAGAAGCAGTGGTATTCGACAAGGGGGTTGGAGTAGGTCTCATGGAAACCGTAATATTTAACCCCAAAGACGTGAAGGCGGTGAGGGAATAATCCAGATTCCCAGGGGAGGAACATTCCAGGGAGAGGGAGAGCCTGAAAGACTGGGTTTTCGATAGTGTTATGTGGCGCTTCAAAATCGGCTTTGTTAGCTGCTGTCACCCGCGTCAGTGGCTTCTTCTTGACGCACTCAACAGCTGCCACTGAATCTGGTCTTAATATGTTGACAGTATTGCGATTCAGTAGTAACTTCTAGTATGAAAACCCCAAACGAAAGCGGGTATCTATAATGGTGGTGGAGGCAGCTGGCATGTCCCTTTAAATGGGGGACATAGAGCGGTGTAATATCATGAAGTCTATTTGATTTATTCAGATACAGACTCTGTAGTACGATAAAGGGCTAGAGAAGTTTCTTTTTCAGAAATCTTATCTTCCTGTGGGTGAGGTTCATGCTTTTAAAATGGATTCACAATTGCAAAGGTTTATTTTGGAATCTCATGGAACTAAACCAAAGATTCCGGTATCAATTTTCTGCATTCTTTTTTTTTAAATACTTACTGCTGAGTTATAAAACAGATATTGGCCCGTACAACATTTTTTTCAAACTCTGGGATAAGGAGGACGAAAGTATATCGTGCTCCAAACCCACGGAAAGTGTCCATGTCTGCAAACGAACAGCAGGAGTTATTAATATTTCCTTATCTCCTTTTGTCTTTTAGCTTCTAGGATGTTTGTTGAAACACCCCTCAGTGTCTCCGTGGTGCCCAAGGCTCATTGACATTTACTTACCAGTGAAACTCTTTAAGGAAAGGAGTGGAAGTTGTGTTTATTTTTTTCCCTACCTTTAATTCTCTCTTCTCCATCTCCTAGACGTCCTGGGTTTTTCTAGCTGGAGGCTGGGGAGCACCAGCTCCCCCCACAGGTCCTAGTGGAAGATGGCTGCAGGCACCTTCCGAATCTAAAGCCTTTGTATTAGCAGCCAAAGCTAACTTAACGGATTACTTCCATTTCAAAACCACTGTCTTTCTCAACCAACACTTACACTATTCCATTAGAAATGAAAAGTCTGGTCTTTGGTTGGCTAAAATGAGTTCTGTTGCTCCTTTCTTTGTCTGAGGTCAGAATCACCATGTTCTAGAATGTTAGCAAGTAGATACTCTGGTTCTAGAACTCAAATAGCTTCTCCAGCACTAAAATCAGTAACAACTGTCCCTGGGAAAATGACCAACATGGTCTCCCATCAGAGCCCTAGACTACGTTTGCTCGTTTTATTTTGCAAACTCTTTCAATCCTGTCACCTCTCTGGTGCGCCCAGTAAGTAGGACGTTATCATGAATTCAGGAAAGGGCTGAAGCATAAATAAAAGGATGGGAATACTTTAGAAATACTATTTTTATTAAAGGCATACTAGCTGGTGCCTCCTAGTGATCCTGAGTTATGGTCAACTCAGCAAAAGGCTGTACTTTTTCAACCATCAAACACTGAGGGTGGAGGTGGGGTCAGGGGAGTTGGGGGAGGGTATCTCATGAGACTCAGAAACACTGTGACGAGTCAATAAATCGGAACCAACCTCAGCATGGTTTCCTTTTAAACCTGGCTGCCATCTCCCCTCCCCATTTCTCTTGTGTGAGGAGAGGGACCGCACTTTGTGGGGACACCGGGTAAGGATGCCAGGCAATGGGTTCGTCCAGCTAGGACTCGAGTTTTCCACTCTTATTGTTCGTCAGGTCAATTAAAGCGTTAAGTCTTTTAAACTGTGTCACACTGCATAGAAAAATACGTTCATGTTTAAGACAAGTGGGAAGGTACCAAACTCCTAAGAAAAGCTGAATCGCTGGAAGCCTTCCAATGACAACCTCTGTGTTTGTTCCGGGAGGTGGGGGGATCATCGGGGGGGGGGACTGTGTCTGTTGTGGTGGGAATGCTATCAGATGGGACTTTTATCCAATAAGAATACGGATTATGAAATCAAATGCCTGCACTGGAGGTGAAGGGAAGGGCAGAGGACCTCTCGCTCAACTCACTGCCTCCAGGTAGACTTGAGAGTCAGGTGGTCCTGGCGTTGGCACCCTCTCTCAGCCAACAGCGCTTCGATGTCTTGTGCCATGTGAACATTTTAACCTGGGAAATAAACTGGCTTTGCGATTTTGAGTGGAGAGTACATTTCTTACAAAAAGATCTGTGTGGTCCAAAGACAGGGCATTGTTAGTGAGGGGTCCCCACTTTTGACTTGGAGTTTCCTGCCCATGGGGCCCACACGACTTGCCTCCATGAGACATGAAGTAAATGGGACACCAGTTCCTGCCGCGCCATTTTTTACTTTCCTGTCCTGTACTTTTCTGTCTGAACGTGCCCAGTGAGCCAAGTACAGAAGCGGTCCCACCCAAACGGAGATTCTTTTAAATGCTAATTTAGACCATGTAAACCTTCAAAAAGAAAATTCTGAATTAAATCTCAAACCTTTGGGAAGGGGTCAGTCAGATCATATATTTGACAGGATGTAGGATATTACCTTAATAATAAACACTTTATTTGGATAAATCATTGGGTGTTTAATGATTGCTTAAAATTTCAGTGTTGGAATTACCATTTGAGGGTTAGGGTTTAAAAAAAGTTCTCTTTCCCCCCAAACTCATTCAGAGTCTATTCTCCAGTACTTTACTGACATGATTAAGCATCTTTTCAAGGCGACATTTCCTCGCCTTATATTTTTATTCTGAATGGTATCTGTTTTCCCCTAAATTTGCAAAATAGAATGTATGAGATTTATGTGTTTGAGAACTACAACAATTTCTTCCGTGATCTTACATATTTTATCTCCTATGAGAGTGTTTGAAAAAAATAACAAAAATAGAAAAAATGTTTTGGTGCAATAATAATTATTAACGGGATTCCTGGAAGCCAGTTGAAAATAGTTTTGTGTCTTTCCTAGAAATCCAGAATTTTTATTGCTTTTCACACTTCTATTGGACAGACATTTCAATTGAAGATAGATTATTATTCTCGACCAAATATCATCTTAAATCAATGCTTGAAGAATTTAAAATTAATCTTTTTCCATTTAAGCCCCTTAAAAGATCAAATTATGTATTTTTCACCTTACCTGGTTTTCGCTGAAACAAACTCTCCTTTTTAACTTGGGTCTTCTTTAGAGAAAAGGAACAGAACATGTTTCTTTTTTTATATATAGAATAAACTTTGTTTTTATTATAGACATGGATCAAAAATAAAAGTTTTTATGTACATATGACATAGAGTGCCAACGTGAGGCTTTTAGATACCATGGATAGACATGTTGTTGGAAATGAAAGGAGATGGGGTTAGGTTGGTCGTCCTGGCACTGCTGGAGGGGGTCGCCTAGTGGAAACAAAACAAAACAAAACTAACAAAAAGAAAAAACACAGATGCAGAGGACGAAAACAATGTTTAACATAAAAAACAAATCCAAAAAAAAAAGAGCATGCAAAATTATCCCACAAACATCAAAGTCAAATCAGACGACAAAGCATGCAGACACACAGGGTCCTGAGAGAATGCCACATGGCAGAGGGGGCTGCTGCCAGGGCTTTTCCTGGCCACCAGCAGTGTGCTAGGGACGGGCCATTTGAGCCCGCTCCAAAATCTTAGTGTTTGGTACCACGGGATGATGAAGCCATGCAGTCATGTTCAGGAGACCTGGGAACAGGTACAGGGCCAAATTCCTTCATAACCTGAGCGTTTGTTTCCCAACCCCGACTCGGTGACATTGCGTTATTTCCAAAGGGTTCAATCAATGGTGTGAGGTCTCCATAGGGGGAGAGGGAGTTGATGCAGAAATATGACAGGTGACATTTTTTTTGAAGATGAGGGAAATTAGAAGGTGTCAAGGGATCCAGTGGAGCTATGTCATCACAACGCAGGAGATGTTGGGTCAATCTTGGAGAAAAGGATTTGTAAATAAGGATTTGTCCCAGGTGAATATCCTGGTGTGGCAGCCTTTCCGGGCCCAGGGACTCTACAAGGCGGGGTCTGGTCCACATGGTGACCCCAGGATTTTGTCAGATTTCCCTCCGTCTCAGAGCGGGGTACCACTGAGGTTCTGACTGACTCTGAACTGGGTCCACTAGGGTCAATGAGACTGGGTTTGCTGCGCTTTCTCCGTGTCCCTAGCCTGGCTTGCATCTTGTCATGCCCACGGGCTGTGAAGTAAGGTTTCAGGGCTCTGTTTCATTTTGACATCAGCCTCTCTGGATGTTTCGCTAGAGAGAAACTCTACACTGCAACGCACAGCTCTGTAAGTAGGAACACGGCAGGCCCATGAAGCTTTCCCGCCGGTTTCCAGCAGAAGCTGTACTTCAATTTCTTCTTTCTAAGCAAGCCGGTAATCAACTCAACATTACAGCAAGCCATAGAGCTGTGAGGTCAGCTCAGTCAGCACCCTACTCTCTGTGGGGCTTCTTTCTGGCTACCCACTGGGTGTTCAACAACATACTCACTTACTCTTGTGACACGTCAGTGAGTGGAGCAATGAGGTCTACAAAACACAAAAACACAAAAACAAAAACAAACTTCTTTTTCCTCTTCTACGTCCAATGGAGCCAAAATGACCAGGCTGTTTCTGAGCCGTGGTTTAAAAAAAAAAAAATGCTCTTACCTTCCCCCAAGTCCAAGACCAATTTTTCTCTGGTCCAATTTAAGCTGGCTACCCTAAGGAGGCCTCCAATCCATATAAATGATGAAGGACTTGTTATTGGTACGTAACCTTTCAACTCTGGGGGGTCTGCGAGCCTTTAGCTGCTGAGATCCAGGTAATGGGTGTCTCTGGTGTTTTCATGAAGAAAGTGTAATTAAATTCCAGTCAGGCTCGATGAGATTTATCACCTGCCCAGCAAACAGAAACTATTTTTGAGCTCTGAAGGGGCTTTGGGACACGTTAATGACCTCAGCAGGGTGGGGAGGTGAGCCATTAAACTGAGCGGAGAGTCCACAGAGCTGAAGGGACGTTCTGTTTGCGTTTGCCAAAGCGCTTTCCTGTTGGAGCCAGTTGGTGTTCTAATCCAGAAACAGGATCAGAAATTCTGTGTCTCGGAATATATTGCGCCCACAGCCTGAATGTTTGCTTCCATCCTCAGAGGGACATTTGTCCCCTCAGACAGCCCCTGTCTCTGCCTCTTCACTGACCCTGCTATCTAGCTTCCCTCTCGTTGCCCAGGAAAGCACTGATGGTGACACCACACAGTGGCTCCGAGTTACTTCTCTCACGAATCTCGGCAGCTGGGGTGTTGCTACTTCTTTTCCAGAATGTTTTATATTGCTTACACTGTGCTGAAGTGCTTGAAGGCAAGAACTGCAAATTTTTGGATGTTTTACGTAAAGACTTAACAAAGGTACCCTCAGACTGTTGCTAATTGTGAAAAGTTGGAGAACTGAATTCAAACACTGACTTGCTAACAAGTTTTACAGCTCATCGTAGCAGTATTCACCATACGAGCACATCTACCTTTTCAAGATTATCATTTCAGGTTATACCTTCTTAAGCTTTCTGAAAAATCACAGAATCGTTTGGCCAGAACAGAAAGGTAAGGAGACAGGAAAAGCTGTGTGTGGAACATGGGCATGATTCCCATAGAAAAGACTAGAATATTGATAAGAAGGATGAAATCACCCCCATTCTCTTGGCTCCGCCTCAATGCTGCAATCCGGTCCTAGGGGGACATTCCTCTGGCAAGGTCCTTCCTTGGGAGGGTCTTATTCATAACTTTTTTCTTTTCTGTTAGAGTCTCCCCAAACATCCTCCGCTGTTTCTTTGCCCATCATTTAGATAACTTAATATCCCAGAGCACCGGGTGAGCCCAACGGCTTGGGGAAGAGGGACAAGAAAGGCTGTAAGAATGGGCATGCTTCTCAATTCTTCCCCGATGATCTTTCATTTGAAATCAACCCTTTATAAGGATAAAATGGGGTCACGTAATAAATTTAAAGGAGCTCTTTCTTGGAGAGGGGAGGGAGAAAAGGTAACGTCTATAATGATCTGGCTCCTCCTCTAATCTGCTTTCATGCCTCCTGTTCCTATGCGACCTTCCTTGCGGCTTCGGTTTCAGACCCTCCTGTGTCAAAGCTTAAGGAGGACTGTCCCAAGCTGGGAGCTCCGATTGCTCGTACAGTTGATTTTATCACCCAACTGTCACCACGAGTGACAGTCTGTACTGGGATGATCACATCCAGTGCCGTCTCCCTCCAGCCTGACACTGTGTTTGGTGAGGCACGCACCTCAGGACACGAATCATGGGAGATGCTCCGTGAACAAAGCATCGGTGGCCAGATGAGTCTGAGAAACACGTAGACACTAACCCTGGCTTGGAGATTCACAATGCAACCTGAGAGCAAAGCTTCTGTGAGTGACAGCTTCTCAGCATGAGGCTGCCACCGTGGGAAAGGACACTAACAAATGACCTTAAAGATGGCAATGCCAGGTGTGTATTGAGGCCCTAGAAAGTAGGGGATGACACCCATCCAACCCAAACACCAGGTATGGCTCTCAGAATGAAATTTATAGACCCCAGTGGGAAAACAAGACTTTTGAAAATGAATTAAGCAGCTATTGACAGGGATACCAGGACTATTTTAAAAATGCAAATGGAGCCCCTTTCTTCAGCTGCCGCTAAGGTGCTAGGTCCTTCCCAGGAAGCTAAGGCTGCGTTGGGGTGAGGCCCTCACTTCATCCGCGCCCGGCAGCGCTCGCCCAGCACTCGTCTGCACCATGGCCTCCGTCTCGGAGCTCGCCTGCATCTACTCGGTCCTCATCCTGCATGACGATGAGGTGACAGTCACGGAGGATAAGATTAATGCCCTCATTAAAGCAGCCGGTGTAAATGTTGAGCCTTTCTGGCCAGGCTTGTTTGCAAAGGCTCTGGCCAATGTCAACATCAGGAGCTTCATCTGCAATGTAGGGGCTGGTGGACCTGCCCCAGCAGCTGGAGCTGCACCAGCAGGAGGTCCTGCCCCCTCCACCACTGCTGCCCCAGCTGAGGAGAAGAAAGTGGAAGCAAAGAAAGAAGAATCTGAGGAGTCTGATGATGACATGGACTTTGGTCTTTTTGACTAAACCTCTTGTAACATGTTTAATAAAAAGCTGAACTCTGAAAAAAAAATGCAAATGGAAATTGGCCAAATAGTGATAATAAGGTCCTCTTGGTTTGGGTAATGATCATTCGAAACTATTCTGAATCTAGAGTCACGCAGTATAGCGCACACCCTCACCTACACAACACACAACACGAGCGCACAGCATGCTTCTCGGCCCAACTCTTCCAGGAAGAAGCTTTCTTTGAAGGCATTGATAGCTCCACTCATGGAAGATAGGTAGAGATGAGAAAGTAATTGCAACAGGGAAGTGTGACTGCACACGAGTCTTTCCAACTCATCTTTTCGCAATGAGCGTGTCCTGAACACAAAGGGAAAGTAAGCCAACATTTCTCTCCTCCTGTTCCCTTCCTGTCTCCCGCTTTTGGGTGGCACGATTTGGGACTATGCGCTTTGGTAAGGGACCAGGCCTAAAAATTCTTCATGAAGATTCTTGGCATGTTCTTATAAAATGCAGTTAGGACGAGGATGTGTGTAATTACTGAACACTCTTCCATTTTCTTAATAGTGGGGGAACTTCTCCCTTTAACGCCCAAAGAGTGAGCAATGGAGGCCAACTGTTGAGTCAGGAACTCAATTATTTTCTGTAAGAAACGCCTTCCATGGACCTAACATTAGGGAAAAGCATTCTTCCTCCTTCTACAAACATTTTCTTTTCAATAGCAAATTGTCACAGTGACTCTTGGCAAGTGTCCCATCGCCCTCTTCAGCTGTCAATGGTGTGTGTCCTTCTTGAACCCAACAATGACTTAAAATCAGCAACCAAAGGTCTCAGACTCTCCTGCCTTTGAGTTTTCCAATTTGCTCCCTTTAAAAACCTCGTTCTTCCGCAGATTAACGACAGTAATGCCAAATGCTATCATTCTCCATGTTGGTAATGCTGGGCCAATTTGATCAAAAGAATTATACTTGGATGTCTCAGGTCTTACTGATGTGCATAGACATGACTCAAATAGATACAAGAATGAAGAAAGGGAAGTCCTTCAAGAAGTATCATTTATTTCAGGTTCAGGAATACAGCTTCACACTTTCACAATAGGTACATGTGACCTTCAAGAATGATACAGGCTTTAGGACCTGACTTTGAAAGTCCATTCACAGAGTCCATCCATATATCAGCATTAAGAAATCTCAGTGGCAAGAAGACAGTGGACAGTATTCTGGCTCAAATTAAAGAATCAACAGAGAAGACAAGATTTTACACCTGCACACTGTTTTTTCATAAAAATATATTTTAAAAAAGCAAAAGAGGAATTTGATTTAGAGAAGGGAGTAAAAATAAACAGAGAAGCAAGCAAAACAAAGGCTATACATACGAAATTCAACACAAATCAAGTAATGGTGGCATTTCTGGTGGGGAGGAACAATTTTTATCAAATGAGTAGCAGAGGATGCAAGAGGTCAGACAGAGTAATCTTTGTCCTCATTTAAAAAATAATATATACTAAGAACAGTTTGAGGGATTCATGGGTAAAAACTGAAAAAGAGATGAATGCCTTGAGCTGAGCCATGCATGAAATCCAAGACCAGAGAGGTGAGAAGTGTCACCAATAATATACCAGTATGAGCAGGTCTTGACAAACAGGAGACTCTTTCCTTGAGTTTCCTCTTTTTTGTTCTCACACATTTTTACACACATATACAAATAGCAATGCATATACTATATATGCTTCAAAATATCCTTAAACTTCACAGGACAGAGCACCACACAGCTTTAAACAAACCAACTCGGCAGGATGACTTAAGGTTTTCTAGAAGGCAACATTTGCACTTTTCAGAAAGGACTGGGTGATCAAGGGAAGTAATAATTGTTTCTCAGCAAGCATCTAGCCTCGTTCACATTAAACTCAGAGCTCACAGCTAGCAGTCCTCTTGGTGAAATGATACAAAACTCATGGCTGGAGTCTCGTATGTTATCTTCTTTCATTGAGTTCCACAGTTTAGAGACTTACTATGTAGGTTTAATTCTCAATGTTAAGGAGATTCCTGTCAATTTCAAATCATCATATTGTTTGCCTAATAAAAAATGTTCTCCTGAAAAAGAGGATGGATCACCTCCCTTCAAGGTATTAAGTAACTTCTCCCCTGCATGTTTAGCAAGTTCTCTCAGAAACATCCACTTCTATTATATTGCTGTATCCCTTTATTTTTTGACATTTACTGTAAAGTTGACTATGTAGACCAATGTAGCTTTTTAAGCTTGAGCTCAGCAATCCAAGAATAATTTATAATTCTCATCAGAGCTCTTAAAGGTAGGTTTCCAGATCTTACACTTCTTATCAAGCAACAACAGCAAAAGTAATTTCTTTTTAGACAGCAGCTGTGCGTTTAGCTACAAATGCTTGCGGATGTTATTCTAGCACATTGTCATGGTAACACTAAGCTTTGTGCCTCTCAGAATGAATACAATCTGGAGAAAATTTTGTGTGCCTCATGTATTTTATGAGAAATGGACCACTGTTATCATGTATTATAGCAGATTCTCCAAAGCTCCCTCTTGGACAAGCACAGTTTAAAAAATATATTCATATCCACACACACACACATATAAGTATTTACACCCACACATATACATATATATATATATATATACAATGCACATACCATCACACTCGTGCTTGTGGCATTTTAACAAGAACTTTTAAACATACCTACCCAAGGGGGCACAAAATACATGTTACTTACAGAAACAAATTTACTTTGTGTATACTGTATACAGAGACACATACCTAGAAAACGTGTTTGTAGACAGAAAAGATCAACAGTTATCACATACTGGTATTAGGTCCCGTTTCATATTTGAGAAGTATGGCTACAGTTTATACTCAAAGTCATAAAATTAACCTATGTGACTACTTTTTAATTCTAAGTTCAGGAGGCTTACAGTTATATCACAGGAACTGGTTTCATTATGTGTTGGAATAGAACGAGTTTGTATCTGAACACATAGGATATTTGCTTATAAACAGACCCTACCGCTCTTCTATGTTACAAAACACAGCTAAAAGCAATATTTAGGAGAGTAATCTTGGTAGATGGTGTCTGGAAATGCAGCGAAATCTGTTCTAAATCAATAGTGTCTCAATAACCTGTCCAAACTGAGTAGATGGTTATTCCCATTAGTCAATAAGCATGCAGGATCTAGCATGTGACAATAAAATAGTTACCCATCAAATAAACATATACAGTTTGCTTGCCCAAATCCTGAAACACTGCTTTATTTTGTTATACTAGACATGATGCTACATTGATTGCATGGACAGCATCAGAGTTCGGAGGAAGTTACACAAAAGACCTGAAGTGGGATGGGAAACACTCAGAAAGCTCATTGAGTGACATTCCCATCTTAGGGCCTGATATGAATGCTGCACGTGAAACTGGGCACACCCTAGCACTGCCAACCTTATTCACACTGACGTCTACTTTGTGCAAAAGGATGCAAACCCCTTGGGAAATGGGGTTCATCGTCACCGTGTGACACAGTCCTGCAGCAAACTGAATATATTCTCCAACATGGCTGCTGAAATTCCAGGGGAGGCTGGATTCTATTAGAAATAATGTACAAGTGAAATAGAACAAAAATGTACCCTCCAGGAGAGTCGGCTGGAACAGTGCAACTCTGGGATTATGGTCTGAGAGCAAACACCAAAGATGACAAATGCCATTGTTTATGACTGCATAAGATCAGTGGAAAGGAACTCGGAAAAAAAAAAATCTCCAATTTTCTTTGACATGGTTTGCGCTGATCTAAAAACACACCAGTGGTTATCCACAGCATTTTCCTTTAACAAAAGGAAATTTTTGAAATACAGCAAAACGCAAAACCACATAGAGCACAAAGCCAAACTCTGAAGTATATAATCCGTTAGCTGCCTATTTGAGAGAACTCAAAGGAAGAAGCAAAGGGGATCATAAAAGGGGGGATTTTTCTGGAAAGATCTCACTGTCCACTATTTATTTTACTATGGATGTTTACTTAATGTATTTCCATTTAGCTACGACATTATATTTAAAATACAGTATGTTTCTCACTCGTCTGTTCCATTCACAAAGAGTTAAATTTTTTTTTTCCCCCAATGAGAAAAAAATAAGATCTGAGAAGATTTAGGGCGGTATTCTTTATACAGCCACTTGGAGCTGAAGGTTGAAATGCCTTGTTTGTGAATCTTGTGTTCTCTGATTTTTGCCTAAGTAGACTAGCTGTCACCCTTTAGAATAAGTTCAAAACAATGCCATTCCACTTGGCAAGTGCTCTTTTTTAATAATGGTTGAAAGTTTTTACTTCATACTTTATGGGTGTCTGTTTTGGGTATAAACTACACAGGAAATTAAAGTTAAGTTAACATACAAATCAAGGCTGCTGCTTTCAAAGGGAGGCATTTCAGTTGGTGAAGCCTGATTTACTTCTGCAAATATGAAATAGTGTCGTGGGACGCCACTCCTCGGTGAGGACTCGGTCTGCTGTCTGGGAACAGTTAGCAGACAAAATCCCAGCTGACTTCTGGCTGTTTCTTCCATGCTAATCGTCTGGTCCTAGGGAGCCCAAAACTCAGCCTTGAGGCTGAACTATTAACCCCCAGGCTACACGGCTCTTGCAAATTTTGGAAATGTCAGAATTTGCCAATTTCCTTTAGATTTCAATGTCTGAATAACCGTTTTCTAGAATGGCCTGGGCAGAGACTCTGAAGTTGTACAACTATAAAAGTGTGAACCCTGCCCCTAAGCCACGGCGTCTCAAACTAAATGACTTCTCTTTGCATTCCAGGACCCATTTTTTAAACACGGTAAACCCACAGTCAGGCTCAAGGTTTATTAAGAGAGCCTGGGATGGAGGGAAAGTCACTTTACACCTGTTTGAGAGGTAGGATGCCTTTTTACATGAAGGAATTACGTATTAGCAGGGAGAGAAATATTTTTGCTCCCACCAACCAAATAGATAAATGAACTGGAGTTGGTGTCAAAGTGTAGTTAGCCGTGCCTAAAATTAGACCAATCTGAAAAAATAAGTAATTTCCACGTGAGCCTTTACTATGACCTGTAGGGAGGTGAGTAGCTAAGTGAAAAAAGAAATTACATATTTCCAGCTACTTCTAGAGATGAGATATTTTGCTTCTCCCTGGAATTCTGAAACTAACTAGCCAAATTTACTGACTGAAGACCAAAAAACAAGCTCTGATGTGCCCTTGAAGATGCTTCTAGCACGACGCAAAACACACTGGCAGCGTGGTTAAAAGCTCTCTAGAGTAAGCAACGCATTCACTTTTCCTCTGCAAACCACCTTGATTTTCTGGAAAAGTTTTAGTCTTAAAAAATGACTTCCTAAGCAGCCTTATGAAATAAAGAGGAAGGAAAGAGGACCCACATAGGTCACGGTGGAGGAGGCGGAAACGCCATCTCTGTCAGCCCGAGACAGGGACATGAGTGCGTGGCTGAGGTCTGAGCCTGCCATCGCATCTCTCTCAAGCTTTATATTTCACGGGCCATCTATCTGGTCGGGAGCCTGGGAAACTTGTCCAAAGCAATTTCAAATGTGTGCCAGGGCAGGCAAACGGTCCCCAAAGTACAGGGCTGCTATACACACCTACCTTGGTCAGTACAACAGATAGAGCCTCAAAGGGTCAGCAGTTTTCAAGAGTCAAACCCCAAAGGTTTGACAGGCCATGAGCGATGAAGGTGAGTGACAAATGCGTTAGTAAAACTGGTTACTTGCCTACTGACGTCCACACGGGCGACTACTCATGAGTTACGGCAACGGTTATCAAATATGTTGCTTTCGCATAATTCATTAGTGGTTAATTGACACGCCAGACACTTCGTTTAGTCTAACAGGGAGGATTCTAGTGGACGGATTATGGTGGGACGAGTTGGTGATGGGGGTGGTCTCCGGCTAGAAAGAGAGAAAGAGAAAGGCAAAGAAACAGGTAGATGAGCCAGCCGAAAGGCACGGAGAAAGAGCCGTCACCCACACGCTCATGCGCAGCCAGCCAGCAGGACGGGGTGTCACCTGCAATAGCATCACCCACACGCTCACGCGCAGACAGCCAGCAGGACAGGGTGTCACCTGCAATAGCTTCAACACCGTCATCTTTCATTTACCTAGCGTTTTTTTAAAACAAAAATGAGGTGTCTTTCTCATACACAGATCCTTCTCAAAATGGAAGTCATCCCTCCCAATACTAATAAAGATATTAAATCATTGAAAGGCCATCTGGAGTATACTGTGCATTTCGTGGGGAGTGGAGTATAATTGCGTAGAGTGAGCTGAACTGTTATATCTACTCTGGGAACTAATAAGGTGTCTTGGGCCTCAGAGGATGATTAGATTTAAGTTATTTTCCTTTATGTAATTATCTTCCTCTTTTTCTCCCCGTCAGGATATTAGTTATCACTTCTCATGGCCTCTAGCATTGGCTTTCTCCAGTTTGTTCCATATCTCACTTCCAATTTGCAGGGCACTAAAAAACCAGAGAACCAAGGTTTTTAAAGTTCTCTCCACAATAGGTGTAAATAGGCTGAGGGTGGGTGCCTGAAAGTTGTATCATTAGTAGTAGGTGACTCCCTTTCTGGTTGGTAATGGTGTTTCTGATAGCTGAGGGTGCTGAATAAACAAACTCAGGATAAGGAAATATTATTGTACCTGGGAATCTCAACTTGACCAAGCAATACTCTTTATCCCCCGAAATTCCACTTTCATTTCCCAAATGTAGTAACAAGTTTTTGTGTGTATACCTGAGTTTGTATGGAGTATCCTGGGGAGTCAGTTTTTATAACCAACACAATTCAACAAATTCTACAAATCGAAACCTTTCTTGTGGCTGAAACTTTCTCCTCGATTTTATCAGGGAGACCCCTTCTGGAATTATAGTCACAACGCGGAATTTTCTTCTGTATTGGAAACACTAAATCGATCAAATCAAATGTCTCTTCTTAGGTATGAAGAAGGGAAGTTAGGAAAGCTAAAGAAAATGACCATGAAATGTTTTTTGTTTTTTTGTTTTTAATCGCAAAGCTATAAAATAAAGTTAGATGGTCAAGGAAAAATCAAAGCAAAAGAGATCTTGCTGATTGATGGTACAAATACCAACTACGTGGGCACAAGCTCATAGATATCAGTAGAGTTTTTTTTGCCTCCTGCAGCTAACAAACGTCTACGTGGCATTAGAGGAAAGTGTATTCCAATTCAGCATCTTATACTAGTCTTATTATTAAGCAAGTTCTCAACTTTTGAAAGTGTAATTAGAGATACTTTATAGGCACTGTAACAAAGCTAAACCAATCGATACTAGCCATTTAATTTGAGTACACAAGTCTCTTTCTACAGAAAGGCTACTGGCTCCTGTGACCACCTGAAATGTGTTGGTCATTCCCTGCTGGGAAAAATCCTCCCATAATCCCTTTGTACTCATGACTGTGCAAAACACGCCTGCCCTTTCACTAGCATATTGCTCCTTTTCATTTAAAATGGCCATGTGTATTTGACTTACTTCCTGACTCTTGAACGGGCATCATTTTCTCCTGTGATGTAAAGGTTCCAGAGGTCAGAGGTCATGTCCACTTAGCGTGTTTCATACAGTGTGTAGCATGGTGTGACATCCTGTGTCCTTTTGTTCATCTGCTGGAGCTGCTCTTCACCCTTCAGGACTCACCTTGGGGAAGGTTTCTCTGACCTCCCTTCCTCTATCTTGACACAGCTGCTTCTATAGCTTGTCAGCATAACTCCATCAGTAATGTCACACTGAATCCTAACTGGGTTTATACGTTTCTCTCCCGATTAGAAATGGGCTGTGTCTTTCTCATCTTCATGTTCCTGCAGTGTCTACCGTAGTGCCTGTCATTCAGCCACTGAATGTTTGACTGAATAAATGAAAGTTACTCCCAGAAAGACACAACTGATCAATGCGTGTGATAGCCACTGAGCTTTCCATGACACAAAGGTTATTTGTTAGTAAATCATTGCTACGGCAAAACAACCAACCAACCAAACCAAAAAACCTACAGTGGGAGCTTGACAATACAATCATGTGATCAAAGCAGGGGCAAGTATGCTTTTAACTGTGGCACAGAAAACTGAAAAGTTGTAAAAGAACTTTTACCTTTAATCTCTAATGAGGTTAAAGGAACCAAAAATCAAGTGACGAGGATTGATGGGAAAAGTTCAATGGTGGGGGTAGAGAGCAGAAAGATTCAAATGCTCCGATTGCACGTAACTTCTCATCCATGTCCTCCCCAACCCTGGGACCACACGGATGGCACAAGAGAAGGACAAGCGTAATGGCAATTGCAGGAAGAAGGCAGGCAGGAGACCCAGAGAAGAGAGCCGCGGGCCCCATCTTTGGTTTGCCTTGGTCACCGCCGGATCCCAGAGCGTAGCATGCTCTTTGGCTCACAGCATTTTTCTTTTTTCCAAATAAACAAATCAGAGAGTCTATCCATTATGAGTGTTTTAAGGGTGTCCATTGGGCCTTGCTTTGCATCACAGGCACCGCATGTCTGGGTGGCGAATTCATGATTGAAAGAATGAAAGATAATATTGCCATCACGTCCTCTCAAAAATAATTACGGCATCTTTAAAATACGCCCAGGTTCAGGTTAAAGTAACCCACCTGTGTACTTAGTAATTCAAAATTTTAAAGAGCCCTTCAACCTGTTCTGGAAGAAAGGAGCATCATTTCAACATTTTTTTCTAACAATAAACCCCCAATAATCTGTATATAAAGCCCTACCGGAAAGCAATTCAAGAGGAGCATTAAGATGTTCAGCATGAATTTTCTTCATAAGTATTGCTAAGCTGTTGCCAACTTCAACGCCAGGAAAACATTCAAGGTTTACTGTTAAGGTTCGTTTCATTGGTCCAGTTCCTAACCATTCAAAGAGTTTCCAAAGACAATCACCTCATAAGACAGTTAGTTTTGGGCCAAGTGAAGTTATTTGTTTTGTACCCAATTTTCCTTAGTTGCTTTGTTTTAGTGATGGGCTTCATTAAGTAACCCATTACATTGAAATGGGGCATCTTGCATCACTTAGTGTTTATTGAAACACTGTGTTGTGTGTGGGCGGTTTATGGTTACAATACAAGAGCCATGTTTCTGCTTCCAAATCAAAGGGAAAGATGTAATACTGGAAGTCACTTTTGTAGCTGCAGTGACAGACTGTTTACAGTATTTTGGACAATGACAAATTTTGAAAGAAAGTCAAATGCTCACCCAGGATTGAAGGGGAGAAAATGGCTTCTCTGATAAGAGAGAAGAATGCGTGATTTGTCTGATTATCTCTCTGGATTGTCCTCTAAGAATGGAAGCATTGGCATTTCATCTGCTCTCCACTGGGTTGGCTGGTTCTGACTGTTCCAGATGTGAGGCCAATCTTGGCAGGGGCTGGGGGAGGGTCCAGTGGAGCCAACGACTTCGGTACATCAGCACATGGGGTGAGGTGAAAGCCCCCTTCCCTCTAGCTCCCTACTTCCTGGTAACATCACACTGATTACTGGAATGCCCTGCCCTATTCCTCCTCAGGACGGGAAGTGGGAACTACCTGACTGGCAAGTGTGTGAGCCAGCCTGGGTCCATGTCACTCGCTGTCCTCCCTCTCCCGTGCTCAAACCAAGGTCTCCTGACTTCCAGTCCAGGATTCTTCCTTTTAGCAATTACACTGGCGTGCCCCATGGCAAGGGTTCGCCAACTGGCCAGTATGTCTGAGTTCCCCAAAGGGCTTGTTAAAACAGGTTTCTGGGTCCCACACAGAGTTTCTAATGGGGTGAGGCATTTTTAGCATGTTCCCAGATGATGCTGACATGGCTGGTCCTGGGACGAGGATTTGAAAACCATGGTTCTAAGGCATAATATGTAATTTTGACCTTGCTTTATTAGCAATTCAATTCACTTGCCAGATAAAGTTCAAGTAGTAAGAGAAAGTGCTAGGAAAAAAAAAAAAGACCTTAAGAAGGATGAAGAAATGGTTGCAGAAATACTTTGATGTCTTTGGGAATTAGACTTAAGCATGGGTCAAATCTGTGTTAGGTTTATTTTGTGAAGACCAGAATATTATACGAGCCTTGCAGTAGTTTGCTGGTTGGTCATCACCAGGAGAATAACCACTTGCTTGGGAAGCTTTTTACTTATGAAAGTGGCAGCAGGCACAGAAAGCAAGCACTCTAGTGCGCACTACAAATTCTCGTTTTGGAGAGCGTATGATTAAGTCCAGCTTAATTAGCTAGGTGGACCCAGGTTTAAAAGAAAAAAAAAACCTCAAAGAAGGATAATACAATGACTGACACTTCTAGAGGGATGATATCTGCCCCAGAGAGTAGCTATTTGCATACAAAAGAATATGCAATCATAGGCTTTTTTTATAACACAAGTTCTACTTAGTAAATATAATTGAAGCTTTAAAATACAACTGTCTCAAAAATTAAATGGACATGTAGTTAGTTACACTTAGGATCCCGGGAGGGTTACATATCTCAGGTTTCTAGGATCCATGAGAATCTGATATCAACTCGCCCAATTTTTTATCTTATTGATGAAACAGGTCCAACAACAACAACAACAACAAAAACAAAAACAAAAAAGGAAGGGTTTTGTCTACTAAACCACAAGGAATAAGACACCTCCTTTCTTTTGGCTCTATCTGGTGAATTTCTTAGAAAACAAAAGTGAACACAAAGGGCTTCTGAGTTTTTTAAAATCATGAGCAGCTTCAGAGAATGGTGGCTCTGGTGGCATCAGCCGGCTGAGTTTGGGGGAGCCCACAGCCTCTCCCTCCCAGGAACTGAAATCCTTGCTTCTGCACGACCCTCCTGAATGCCTTACTCCTTGCATCATTTTCCAAAGTTTAAGGCATGTACGTGTATATAGTCTGTCATCAGAAGAACAATGTGAACTTCCTATGAACTGAGATTAGCCCTCGCCTTGCTCGCAGCTTTCCACAGCACCTGCAGAGGGCAGCGTGCCAACTCGTAGTTCAAAGAACACGAGCGAGGGACTGTACCCAAGGACCGATCAGACAGGAGAGCACCCCCAGGGGAAAAGGAAAGGCAGCGAGCTGAGGTGCAGGACTTCCTCTTGTGACTGTCTGCTCTACCAGGACAGGTTACGGGACGCAGTATTTTAAGTGGCAGCGCTGTGTTTGTGCTCTGCCCCTTAAGTGGAGCCTTTATTCCCCAAGCGGGTTTTACGTACAGAGAAAGGACAAGGGTGAGTTCAGAAAGATGCTCTAGCAGTCATGATTTTGTCCACATGGAAGATAATACTTTGTAATTTATTAGGAAAAAATACTATAGGATGCTATCCAGCACATTTTTTGGCCTTTTCAGCCTTAGTAACAGAGAGAACCAACACAGTCCAAGAATAGTTTACAGTAGATGTTGGAAAGAACATAAGACTTGGAGTCCACTGAAAGGGTGGAAGGAATTCTCTAATGTGACTCTTGCTACATGTTAGAGCCAGCAATTCTTTCCCCTGTGAAAATCAACCCATGATTTTCGAATGTATGTCACTGGGAAAGTATGAATCAATTAATGGGATTTGAAAGAGGGACATGAGGAGAAAAAAACAGACCACAGTTTTTGTTTGATGATACACACATAATGTCCTGTATAAATTAGTCTCCGAGATAAATGGTACTATAACCCACCTTCCCACTCTCCCTTTGCATTATCTTAAATATGCGACTTGGACGGCTCCCATAGGGATGGTCCTGAAATGCCCGCATCTGTGGCAACAGCACCAAGGCACTTTAAGGAGGGTCTGCCCACAAAGCTCTGCTACGTTTATGATTTGTAAGAATTATTTTATAATAACATTCACGCAGGCAAGGTTTTTGATAGAAGGGAACAAGACAGACAGTGTTTGTGTTTACGCTGTTTCTTAACGTGTACGAAATGGCGGGCTGGATCTAAAATAAATTTTGATTAAGGACCGCATGGTGGCTCATTTGGTATTTGCTTGCATTTCCTCCAAAGCCCTGGGTATGTGGTAGGCTGCACATTAAGACTTAGAGGTGCAGAAATTAACTTAGTCACTGCCCAGGAGTTTCTATTAGTTGAGATGGGGAGGGCGACAAGTAAACAGAGAAGCGGATCCCACTGCCCCAGGAGTTGGAGGGCCATCTGGAGTCTTAGCCTGGAATTGGAAGGAGACTGGGTGGTTGGAAGGACCTCCAGAAAGAACACAGGGAGAGCGGAGGGGACTGGCATTCAAGGAAAAGGAAATAGTCTGTATGAAGGAAAGAAAGCTGGAAAAAGTGTTGTCGTATTCTTTACTGCAAATGTCAAAATTACTTGTTTTGCTCCAAGTCCGAAATTCAGAAAACAGATGACTTAGAGGGAGGGTTTTTAGTTGTATTAAAAATATGATTCCTAAAAAGCACATTACTTTTAAGGTTCACTTTTTATATTGCAGTCTCTGCACAGGATCACTGACAACAGATAAGTTGGGTGGAGAAAAAGTCTAAAAGATATGCAAAGGAGTAGAGGGCAGGACGACTGCAGTGGTGAGAAAGCTACACAGAGAGAAAGAATGCGGTTTTTAAAGAGATTTACACACACAAGGCAATGGAATGAAGTTAGGCAATGTCCCTTCTGAGGACTTTTTTCCTTTTCTCTCCCCCCTCCCTCTCTTTCTGTCTTTTTCTCTATGGTGAGAAAACCCCAAAGAGATCTCCAAGAACTTACATGCTTTTGAAACCTAGTCCCACTGATGGTAGCAGAGGGGGGGGGGGACTATTGGTACCCCTCTTCATCTTCTTCCGGCCTCTTCTCCCTGCCCTTCCCCTCACGCCCACCCAGGCACCAGGGGAAGATGTTGGCCAGCTCAGCCAACCGCTCTGGGGGAAGGAGGCGAGGGTGGGAAGGAGCTGTGAGGAGAGGCAGCTTCCACTTCTGAGATGCACATTCCTTTGTCACCTCCAGTCGGGGAGAAAAGAAAAAGCAGCCTGGGTGGGGAGGAACCAGACAGCACTTGAATCTCTCTAAAAAACCAGAAACTCCCTCCCCTTCCGCGGCAGAAAGGTGGGAAGACTCTTTGCCCCTTTCTGAGAGGCTACAAGAAACTTTCAGGCACGACTCTGATTCTGACTCCAGGGCCTTACCGCAGGGGGTGCAAATATGGAATTAGAAATAACGGATGGAAAAGCTAACTTTCCGATTCTTTTTATTTTTGAAACAAAGAAAACAGAGTGCGAGGGATCTGAAGAGGTATGTTTTGCACCGACATCTCGTCTCTGCCTGACCGTGCTTCCAGGCGACTGAAAAGGCCCATGTTCAACGCACCGGGTCATATTTTCCCAGTCACTTATGTGAGTCCAAGTGGCAAAAATGGAGACAAAGAGCTACCGTTTACTAACGATGGTCCCGGCCATTCAAAAAAATTCCAGCAGGAGGAGCTCTTACACGCTTTAGAGCTCCAAGTTTCAAAACAAAAACAAGTTTAAAGCGAACAGAAAAACAGAGGCAGTGTGCCTCGCAAGCTTCCATGTCAGTGGACAAATATGTGACTAAGTCCAATTAAATGCTCAGCGTGCAGCCAAGTGATGATACTGGCGGAGACAGGCGGCCCCCGCTTGCTCCTTTCCCCGGGTCTCCTCGTCCTGGTGCCTCGGAACTGGGGTTGGGGCTGTGGCGTTAGCTCTTACAAAAGAGGGAGCAAAAAGCCGCTTTCTGGGCAAGTCTAGAAGTAATTATTTTCCTCTTAAAGTGTCACACTGTTTCTAAATGAGTCTTTGACACTGGCTCAAAAACCGCATTTTAAAATGGAATTTTCTTCGGTGGTTGGAGGCACTACAAAAACTCCTAAATATTCCATCTCCTTGACTCAGTGGCTTGTTAGGCACTTTTTTTGAAAATGAGGGAAATGCTGTGTTTGTAACAACTGGTGCTAAAAGGGCAAGAAATCATACGTCGCCCCCGGGGCCATGTAAAGAGCCTGCAAAAAGACAGACAGACAGACACACACACACACACACACACACACACACACGAAAAGACACACACACACACACACATACACACACACCCCGACTGCCACACAAAGAATTTACTCAGAACAGTGAGAAGTATATGAATTTAACAGCTATCAGATTTTTAGGGCCAGCCTTTCCGTTTTGGGCAGTGCTGTGGGAGCCGAGAGGGCGCGTGGGCACACAGGGTGATCAGAATTAATTAACCTGAAGGAGATTTTCAACCGATCCCTTCTAATCTCTTGCCAACAAGAAGTCAGACTTTTTGTTGTGCACCTTAATGGAATGGCCACATTTAACATTTTTATACAAGCTCCTACAGAAACTTTAACTAGACCAATTCAAGACCCAAAGTCACTAAATAAAGGTAGTCTAGACGGGAAAAAAAAATCTATGAAAACCATATGTCTTTTAGGCATCTGTCTTACAAAAACTGCCATCGTCCCGGAGAAATAGTTCCTGAAATATGCTTTTAGGGAGAACGCCGCTGTGATGGCCAGGGGAGCTGTGCTTGAGAAGATGGCTGAACTTGGAGAAAGGAAAGCCAAAAATGTTTACAAATGAAAGGCTCTCGTTTCTACATACATCTATCTGTAAACACCACTGAGAGGAAAGGCAGAGAAAGGCAGATATAATTTCCATTTCCATTATTCTCAAAGGGGATCGAGAACGCTTACAGTTTGGCTCCTTCACACTCCTAGAGAACGTTAGACTGCAGGGGTCTCAAAGCAGGCCTGCTCCCCCTCACAGGATAAAGTACGTGGACGAGGCCAAAGAGCCACAGCGTTTTCTTCTGATCATCACCTCATCCCACTGGCCTGACCAGCACGGCTAGAAGGCAGGTGTGAGACCTAAGTTGCTAAAGGCAGACTGTCCTGTGTCATTGGGGCAAAAGCCCAGTGGAGAGAGGGGCAATCACAAGGCCCGGGGTACGGAGGAGGAGGGACAGTAAGGGGAAAGGGTCGAAAGCCTGGCCTCCCTGATTTAACGCTGCTTTCAGAACTGGAGACCACAGTCAGTGCTACCTTCATTATTCTAGCTACATGGATTGGGTTGTTGGAAAAGTCATGACATATCTTTTCTATGTTTTTCATTGCAAAAATACGTCATGACTTTTCCGACAACTCAATATTTACATCTCCAAATGCACTTGAACAAGTGGCAAGGAATCCATAGAGGAAAAAAAAAATAGAAAAGCAAACTTTAATGATAAAAATAACAATTTAACTGAAAACTGAACAGTCCTGGGAGACTCTCAAAGCAGAAACTGCAAATACTCCTTGTGACCCTGAGGAGCGTTGTACTGAGACTTCCTGCTCTGCAGGGGGGCAGTCTTTGGCAGTGCCCTACCAACAACCTGTCATTGGCAGGAGCGTGCCATGGGCTGTTCTGTCACCTGGAGACTTCGAGTGAGCAATAGGCACCGGATAGTCTCATAAGGAGAAGAGGTCCTGCGTTGGAGGAGGCGAGTGTAGGAAAACAGAAGGAACTCTGTAAGGTGTCATCAGTCACCAACCAGAGTTTTAAACACAAGTGAGAAACAATATTTCAACATGTTTATTCAAAGATGCTGTGCTTTAAAATGAGCTTGCTGCATTTTTATTAGCTTTCAAGGAAGAAGCCTGACAAGGGGATGGGGGGTAATTCAGTGTAGTTGAAATATTAAAACAAATCAAGCACTCATATCGGATGCCTCGCCACAGATCCTAAATGGAGCTACGTACAGGGCATGAAGGGAAGTGAAAGTCTCCTGGTGAGTCACAGGGGTTTTCTGGCCCAGGAATGTCCACCCTGAGTGCCGATACCACCCTTGTTGGAGCCAAAACTCCAAGTTCGCTTTCTTCCAAACGGCCTGGGCAGCACGGTTTTATTTGGACGTGAGGCCCAGGGACGTGAAGGCCCATTACTGTGATGGCCCCGCCAGTTACACATTCACAAATGTTCCCTTAATTTTCCACCCCAAGAGGCAATGATTAAGGTAGAGCTGGCCTCACAGGAAGTTTTATTATTTTAGTTATTAAGATATTTTCCAACACTACTGAGAAGCAAAAAGGAATTCTAGTTGCGCCAAAAATGAGTGGATGTTTTCTTCAGTTTTTACCGCTTCTCCTCCGTGAATGGTGGTCTAAAGGTACAGCAGTGTTCAGACTTTCCAGCCAAAGCCCTTGAGCTTGAAACTAAGGGTAGATTTATTGGAGGGGAAGCCTTCATTCGCTGTTAAAATTGGCTTTGAGAATAATCCTAACATAAGCTTAAAAAATGCACATGGTACAGAATACATCTTATGTAAATACGCATTTCCAAGTGGAACAATTTCATTTTAGACTCTCTGGGCTGCAACATGCCTTTAAAAGTCTTTCTCCCTCGCTTACTCTCGTAGTCTCATTCTAGATGAATGGGATGTATGCTGACCGAAATAAATTCAGATAAAGCTGCCTCATGGGAATCTGAAATGAAATACAGGGAATATGTACATGGTGGCGGCAACTGGCATATCCGATCGTAGAAGGCAATCATTTTCTACGTCATAGATTCAAAGCCACCCAAGCCCTTCTCACAGCATCTCAGCCCCTCTTGGCTTTCAAAACTGCCCTGCAGACTTGGGGACTCATTTGCGGCGGTAGAGCTCGCTGGTGGTTACCCACGTCTTTACCTTGTTCTCCCTCTCAGCTTGTTCATTGGCCCTTCCACAAAAAAACAGGGAAGGAATGGGGCATATTCCTAAACTTTACATTAACGTGCACACTTACTGGGTTCCCATAAGAGCAGTAAGAACTGTATCTGCATCTTACCCTACTTTTCCTGTTAAACTAATCCCAGTGGGGGAAAGTGTTGACTTGACAAAGATGTGGAATTCTCCACGTGTCTGAGCAACTGAAGTAAAAAATGATGGCTGATTTGCCATTTTATTTTATTTATTTATTTTTTGTTTGTTTGTTTTTTTAGCTGAGCCATCCTGCCACCTGTTGGCAGCTCAGCGGCTGCTCAGCTCGGGCCAGGACTCGAACCGCTGTTGCTCAGAGCTCAAACTCTTGAGCGAGCTCTTAACCAACTGAGCCATTCGGCCGGCCCTGATTTGCCATTTTAATTAAGCATTTTTTCCCCCCTAATCTTTGGATAGAATGTGTTCTTTCTACAATTCATGGGAGCTGATCATTTTGACTGGAAAACAGGAGTGGACATTTCCTAGTATTTATGGGAATCATTTTTTTTTTTAATTCCAGAAATTAGAGCACTTTTATTTGTGGTTTTGCCTATCATGTGGCTCTGATGGCTGACAAGCAGCCAGAAGAAAAAGAAAGGGCCACACCATGATGAGGGCTGCCTGAAGATCATGTGGCTTCAGACTCTGTCCTGGGGAGAAATTCTTCCATTTTGGGTCTGAGAGGCCACAGGATCTAGACTTCCTCTAAATACTGGTAATGTGGCATCGGCACACACACGCAGATTCTCTCAAACCCAAGTCCCTCCCGGTACCGCCCCTCTCCCCAGCACTTAAAAATACTGGCTGGACCAAAAGTGTGATATTCTTTTGGCGACAGCATTTGGTAAGCCAGATGGATTTCTTTTGGCAACTAAAGGGTGTAAATACGAGTTTAGATTCAGAGCTCCCCCAGGCCACAGTTATAATACAGTATGTTGGCTCGAGGGAGGTAAAGGATTTCAGTGTCGGGCATGTAGCAATTCTATGTTTAAGCAGCACTAAAGCTAGGACAAGCAGACAAAAGCCGTCAAGCCCTCAGCTAAATCCTCAGCTCTCTTCTCACTCTTATGCATTTAAAGCACATTTCCATTTTCATGTTTAATTTCCTGGCTGTTTATCGGCTAACGCGACCCCAGTAAGCTAAACGTCGCTCTACTATTTTGCTGTCGCTGATCAAGTCAGAGGTGAGGAAGAGGCAGCTGGCATCTCACTCCTGTAATTTGCTGCTTGGATAAAATTGAAAGGTGAAAAAAGCCAGAAGCCATGTTGGGCCATGAATCTCTGAAGTCCCTGAAAACCACGCCATCGAACCCTAACTGTCCAGATGTGAAGCCTTTCCCTGTAAAGTTGTTCTTTTCTCGTAGCGAGGGAGACAAATGAGGGCCCTGATGAAATAGCAGCTCTGGCTTGTCTGTCTACAGGCTGCGCGTCTGCTTACACTGGGTAGAACTTTTTTTCTTTTCTTTTCTTTTCTTGGAGCTGACATCAACTTGTATGTAGGAACATTCAGCAGATTCCGACTGGTGACAGTTCGCTGCTGACTGGCTACAGGAAGAATAATAATCACTTGCTGTGCATTTTTCACTGGTCAGTGGCTCTTTTACCAGACTCCCGTCCTGACTGTCTTCCTCCATCCATCAGGTAAAACCCAGGGCAGAGCTGGGCACCCTGAAACTCAGAAAGGCTTTGTCTGCAACGGCTGACGCTAAGCAACTTGGAGCCCCAACGAGGACGACGACAGAGTGATTTGCTATTATTTGTCATGGGACATGGAAGCAGTTTTGTCTGGTGAACTTAACGCCGGTTACCACCAGGCTCCCGGTGGCAGTATCTTGTCAGATTCACTGCCTCCTGCTGCCTGTCTGCATTGCTGTTGTTTGTGCTTGCTTCCTAGAAATCCTTCCTTATTTTCCTTTTTCTTTTACTCTCCTGCAACCTCGGGTGTTTGGGAAAAAGTCAGACAAAGGGCACCCTGGAAACAGGAAGGCAGTCTGATGTCTACCTGACACAACTGCAAAGCTCCAAGGATTTCGTCCTCAGAACACTGGCAGGGGCCTGGCCTGCCCAGGCTGCCAGCCACGCTGAGCGGTGGCAAGATGGAGGCGTCTGTGGGAAATAGTCTCAAGCTTGCTAGACCCAAGAAGGGAACCACCAGGCTCATTTAACTTTCACTTACACCAGGTTGCAACCAAGACCTGAAGAAGGAAAGGCTTTGACATTAACCATTGGTTCACTTCAGTGAAAGATCATGTTACAACGAGAATCCTCGTGGAATGTGAATGATTTTGATAGGAGAGTTAACGGAGGGGCTTACATGAAATGGGACATTTTCTTTAGTGAACCAGCTTGTGGCCAAATCTCTATTTTCATCAAAACATATTAAGCACATTGACAACGCATGTTAAACCTGCGACAAATTATTAATTACATTCAGGACTTCAGTAACAAATGTTTGTAACACAGTAGTAGCCTGGTGAGATGCCTTAAAAATTAAGAATCAGAAACAATACCTCAAAGTGGTTTCTATACTTGGCAATCATACCTTCTTTTAAAAAAAAAATCTATTTGACTTCCATCCAGTTGCTGAAAATAAAAACTGTTCCCTGAAAAATTGGAATACCTAATCATGAATTTATTTGTTTGTTCTTTAAAAGGGAAGGACGGTGAGGGAAACAGAAAGCTCACGGCTAAAGTCAGAAATCACAAGACGAATTCATCATTTGTCCAAATGGCACTCAGCTGCTAAAAGGAGCCCCACTCTGGGAGCACGGCTGAGTAGGGAGCAAGTCAGGCTGTCCCGGTACGTGCCTGCGGGGGAGTTAGACACAGGCTAGTCCCACGAGTCGCTTAACTGTCCATGGACCTGAGCCCCGACTTCAAGGTTCGGCAGCGTCATCCTTCATGGCACCAAACCTTGATGTTAGGGATGCAAAGACACACTCATAAGAATTGTTTGTCCTTATTCAAACTTTGGGGGGACTGGCTAAAAACAAAACAAAACAAGGAGGCCTTACCTCTATCTAAGGGAAAGGGATTCTGTGTTAACTGTCAATTGAATCAACATATAAAACATGTAAGGGAGATACAACCCAGCGGGGCATCAAGGTCAAACTGTTTGCTACAAGGTTAAACTAGATTGTAAAGAGAACCAAATGGCTCTTCCTCTGTAAAGAACTGAACATGAGTGCACTCATTGTTCCTTTATGTGAGGGAGTTACATATCGTTTGCCATGGTTGGTTTAGTAATGTCATTGAGAATGAGGGACGCACAGGGTGCCATGCAAAATCAGGGAAACTAACTAAGTCACAGGACAGGCACAAGTGGGGGCCCCTGGGAGAGCCTGGATGCTACCCTAGGGCTGCCCACAGAATGCAGGGACGTCAGCTTCCTCGTGGGGCTCAGCGGGGACTTTCAATGAAGCGTTTCTTGGTTTCCATGTTGTGTTTTTGTCATGTGGATGAGCTGGAGCAAAAGCCAAATCCTTTCCTATGATTCAGTTTTGCCATTTTCAAAGGACACCATCGGACTTGGTGACAAGGGTGGTTAGAAGAAAGTACTTCTATTTTTCAACATTTTAAAAAATAGACGATTGGGTGATGAGGTAAATGAAGTTTGTTTGGACCGAGACCCTTCCTCCCACCCTCACCCCTTCTGACCATTGCATAATAGCTTAGTCCAAGGAAAGGGGAGAAGACAAATGAATGAAATAATGCCAGAACTGGCCACTGCCAGGAAAAACACACTCTGATTCAGTTCATTTGTTCTGTTAACGTCCCAGGCTGTGATTCCCAATTAACTAATTTTAAGAAGTGGTAACCGAAAATAGCGACATCAGCCCTCAAGATAGTCTTTGACGAAGATTAGGATCTTCCAGTAAGGGAACCCTAAAGAGGTGATGATGTCTGCTTAAAATCACCTTGCTGGGCGAGGACACTGGCTGGGACTTTCCAACAGGGGTTAGCCCCTTCAAAGAAGCTGTGCAGGGTGACAGGGGAGGGGGCAACTCGAACATCCTGGCAGGAGACAGTGTTCCACAAATCGGATTTGTGTGCACTCAAGTTACTGGAACAGGAGCAGCCGTAACTGCCGAGTCTCCTTGGGACTGAGACACTCCCCTAGTTCAGGTGGAATTAATTAAAACAGGCATGTCGTTTGCAATATTTCCAGCTCCCTCACTGAAAGGCTCCACGCACATAAACCAGAACAGCTTGAGCAGCGGAGAAAAGCTGGGCCAAAAATGACTCCACCAGCCTCTCTCTTCCTCCGTCCTTTACGTTGAAATGGAAAGATAGAATAATAATTTTAAAAAAAAGAACAGAATGCTCATGGTCTCTCCACAAGTGCAAGTGCCTTCATTACCTTTGAATAGGGTTAACATAAAAGTCTACAGGCTCTTAAAGGTCAAGATCATAACTTGCTAATGAAGTCGCGAATTATCTAGAAGAGAACCATGCACAGGCACAGACTGAATTGCAGAGCCTTTTGCCTCTGAAAGTTCGGTTATGGCCTTTGTGAGATTAAAGCCCCACTGGGAGCCGGCGGCACACTGCTCATGCTGCCTTGTCTCCTTATG
>NW_017731356.1:3848313-3894077 GCF_001890085.2 Hipposideros armiger | reverse complement strand
CATAGAGGGAAAAGAGAGCATGTGAATCAATAGAACAAGGTGAAATTTCAACGAGAGCTTCCCTCAACTTTCTTTCTCTTTCTTTCTTTCTTTCTCTCTCTCTCTCTCTCTCTCTCTCTCTCTCTCTCTCTCTCTCTCTCTCTCTCTCTCTTTCTTTCTTTCATCTTGGTCTGTCTTTCTTTTTTTTTTGAAACCTTAAACCCCATTTCTGGCTTGCATTTGGTAGGATTCCTGCTCTGGCTTTTATTAAAAACAGACTTTATGTGGTCAGAATTCTCCATCTAAAGCTAAACTTTAATAGGCATAAGGATCCTGACAGAGTCTTTCTTGCTCTCTCTCAGGTGCCCCCCGCCTCCCCCCCTCCCCCCCGGGATTTCCCTCCCAATGTGCTGAACTGGCCTGAAACTTGAAGGCTCAGCACAAAACAACCAACGTTCCTCTTTTGCTCTGAACTCCCATTTCTGTTTTACATTTGAGACTCTTTGCAAGGCCAGATCAAGTTAAGCCTGGCTCTAACTCGAGAATATTCTAGAAATGTTGACTAACACAACTGTGGTCCTATAAATCCCCCAGTGCGGACGCATGAAACCTGGCCCTCCCCTTCCCGGTGTGGGCTACCGATTCCTGCCGGGACCTTCCTGGTGTGGGCTGGGAAACACCCAAGGCGACCCCACCCTGCTTAGCACATCAGTTCAGCATTCGGCAGTATCTCAGAAGGGTACTGGCAAGCCAGTGCCTCTGAAACCAGGAGCTAATGCGGCCAAGAGCGCAGGCAGACATGAGACATGCACGTGCATTCCTGGGACAGGCAGCAGCAGGTTGCTCTGGTTCCTTCTTGTAGCTAAACAGACAAAATGGCCAGCTTCCAGGCTCCTGGATGGGACCCCCGTTTCCCACCCCCAAGGGCCTCCATACCTTCCTGGCACAAAGACAGGCACTTTCCTAGTCAATGTGAGGTTTCCTAAAACAATCATTTAATCTTGCCTGTAGTGAGGCTCAGCACCGACGGATATGTTGTTTCACATGCGAGGGAAAGGCTTTTGAACGCTGCAGAGCAGTGGTTCTCCAGAGGGGGTTCACCCCTCTTCACCCCTGGCACTGACGATGTCTAGAGACATGTTTAGTGCTCACAACTGGGAGAGTGCAAGTGACAGACGAGGCCAGGATGCCGCTAAACATCCTAAAACGCACTGGATGGTGCCCTGCCCCCAAAATGTCAGCAGAGTCGAGGCTGAGGCACCCTGGCGGTGTGGCTGCGAGACAGGCTCCTCCATCAGGCGGTCTGAGGTTAAGGCCCAGCTCCTCCGGGTCTAGCTGAGCGGCTTTGGGCACGCTGCTTAACCCCTGTGCCTGTCTGCAAAATGGATCCTAACCTATCTCAGTGGGTTGTTGTGAGCAGGAAACCAAAATGCACCTGCAATGTTCCAAGGACACTGCCTGCAGACACTGAGAGCAGGCAAAATGGTAGCGACTGCTGTTACCATTATTACCGGAAACGTAGCTCGGTCCCAAATGAATTGTAAGCCAAACCTATTGAGTTTAGAGGAAAAAATCCATAGGTTTGAGAGTACATATATCCTCTCTGATTAGAACCAAGATGATGACAATGGTGATGACCACAGTGCTTTACAGTGTGTCAGACTCTTTCAAAGACCTCATCTCGGATGGTCTGGGCAACAAGTTTGCTAGATTCATCTCTGTTTCATACACGAGGAGCTCCTGGCTCAGCGCTGAATGAGTTGCCCGTGGCCTGAGGCAAACCAGGTCCTCTGATCCAACACCCCCTGCTATTCCTGCCACACCACCCTCTGTGTACCAGCTTAAGAGGCCCCTTTGCTTCATTGCACCCAACACCCTGAAGATCGCAATAAATGGAAGCACCGCAATCAGAGGGTGCGGTGGCTCAGGCTTTCCGGGCGGGTGGAGCTCACTTCCGTTTTTATGGTCCATGCACAGCAAGGTTTTGCTTCATGGAACACACACATATTTTAATCCTCTGACTTGAATTTTTAAACATTAATGTTCTAGATGGGCTACTTTTCTTTCCTTTTAAAATTTGTTATTGGTTTTAAAAAAACAAACCCTGATTCCTTCCATTTTCAAAATCTCTAATTATACACATTGTACATATTTTGATTATAAATGTATGAAGGTGAGACTATAGCTTCAACTCTATCAAGTTCCACTTATTTATCAGCTATTTCATCTCACAACGAAGCCTGAAAATCTGCTCACCAATGTCAAAATGTATTATTCAAAAGTACAGTGTTCTATCTCATAGGTGGTTAGTGACTGCACACAGCTATTACCATGTCTGTATTAAAATTTCTATGTATAGTTTTATAAAAAACAATGGCAGACTAATCAGCCAGACTTTTACTCAGCCTACGTTCAAGTTAATAATACTGGGTTTCAGGGTCATAGTGCAGAGGGTAGATGGATAATATTCCTTGAAGTCAGTGGTTTTTTGGAATTCCTTTGGTAACAAAGAAGGTGAGGCCTTGGCTGGTGACATTCTCATGACCTGTGGAACTCACAGCTTGCAACCACCCAGCCCCGGCTCTTTCATTTCAAAGCTCCTCCATCAAATTCTACAAACAGCTGCCAAAGTGTCATTCATTGAGACCTAGTTTCCTTTAGTCCCATTTGCTTAGGGCCAGTTGATAAAGGAGAGGTTTAGACCACATCTTGGCTTTTAAATGGTGTGACAGGCTCAGCAGTTTCCCAAGGATTCCCCTCTGGCTGAAAATTGCAAATGTGTATGATAATAGCTTTGCAATTTTCTTTTTCAAGTAAATTTTGTCTGTTATGCTATGAGAAGAGAACCAAAGAGCAGCCCCCCTGCCCCCATCAATTTCTTCCATGCAGAAGACTTACCTGGGGACACTGGGAGGGGCCCTCGTGGGCCGAGACGGGATTTGCGGAGGGGCTCCAAACACGTCGTTGCTGTTAGGGAAAGGAGGCAACGGGCCGGGCCGGAATGGAACTGGGGGCGCCCCCGAGTGGGGTCCGGGAGAGGGAATGGCCGGAGCGGGCCCTCGGCCGGATGAGGGCCGTGCTGGCGGGGCGCTCAGCGTGGGCCTCCTTTGGGTGGTGGGGCTCGGAGGGGGTGACCTGAAGAAAGAGACCAACAGCAGTTTGCCCACTCCTACTTTCCATCTGATCAACTTTCAAAAATGCTTTGTAACCTCCCGACTGCTTTTTAAAAATGATTATTTTTTCACTGAGACGCTCAGATATGTCTTAGGCACGTTAAAGTGTATAAAAGCGTTCATGGTGGGACGTTTCCCTCCCCACTCCTACACGCAGCGGAGAAGACCAGTGGTACTTTCTTGTGAATCCTTTTTAAGGGTATTCTACCGTAGTTTCTCTGTACATATAAACTCCTTTTTTGTACATACTAGCCCACAATGTTCCATAACTTACATTTTTTAAAGCTTTACATGTACTGGACTATCTTTTCATTTCGGTACTTATAGAACTCTTTTTGACGGCTGTGTAACATTCCCCAGTAAGGATGCGTTGTGCTTGTTTTTTACGGAACTTGCGGTTATCTGACCCCATCTCTGACTTCGGAACTTCAATATCTTTTTCCCTCTTTCTTCTCTAGGTTCCCATTGGTTTAGGGAAGCACGCCCAGATGACGATGCTGGACCAACCTGGCTGGCCCCAGGTGACATGGGGCATCTCCCTACCTGCGAGAGTGCTGTATCCAGGAGTCATCCACGGGAGGCGGTGCAGGGGTGAACGTCGTGGATGTGCTGATGTCACCAATGATCACCAGGGCTTCTTTAATGGCTTGGTACATTCGCAGCATCTCGTCCCGCCGCTGGGCCTGCTCAGCAGATTCCTCCATGAGAGTGTTTTGGTCCTCTGATGAATAGAGCTGTGCCAGGAGCTCTGAGTTTATGAAATCTTTCACCTGTCAGGTCACCACAGGAAAGTAAAACAGGAACGAATGAGTTATCAAATGGTATAAACTGGTTCAGAGCCTGCGGACAGTCCATTAAGGTCCACTCTGCACAAAGGGCCGCTTCATATGTCTGTTTGCTCTTATTTTTTTCATTCTCCTGCCAACCTTCAGAACTGTGCTGGTGAGTCCCCCCCCCCCATTTGAAAAGAGGGCCAATCCCTGCCATCATCAGAGCTGGGCCTGTCGGCTGTGTAAGCATCTCCCCAATGTTGTCTGACGCTGCTTGGCTTAGGGGCGAGGGAGGTACCAGGAGGTAAGCAGCAGTATTTTCAATCAGAAACACTGATGTAAAGAAACCTACATAATAGCACAAGTTATCCAGTTCTCTACCTAGCTTTCACCAAAACCACTGCACTGCTAGAATACCTCAGATTTCAACATCATCTCAGAAGTGGAATTAGCAACAATGAGTGAATATTCATTCAGTACACAACCTTATATAATCATGCAAGTTGATTTCCAAAAAAAAGTGATACACTCTGTGCTTTCTGGAATTTGTCGGAGAAGCTACTTAACAGTGACAAGGCCTGACATGAGGTTCCATGGTTAGCGGATATGGAAAAACAAACTAAAGTATGAATAATACCTATGAGGCAGAGCACCGTGGAGAGAGAACCAACCAGCAGAGTTCATCAAATCTAAGACACCACTGATTTTAAGACACACCACTATTTCATGTGCCCCTAAGAAAGAAAAACACACCACCAACGGAAACTATGACTGAATGTCAAGATGCCATTCAGTGGAACACACATCTTCATGCCAGAAATATTAAATGTGAAAAAAGTGGATGTGAGAATCAATGAAACAGGGTGTGTTCCAAAAGTTATCTAATTTAATTCTCACCACATACTTAGGAAACATGTATTATCACTCCAATTTTACAGATGAAGAAACTGAAGTTCAGAGAGTTTACGTAACTTGCCCGAAGTCACACAACATTAAGTTGAATTCAAATCTTCTGACTTGACGTCTAGTGGTCTTACCCTGCTTTGATTGGGTGCTTAGAAAAGACAATTTACGTTTAAGCATCATTATTTTGGAGTGCTGTAGCAAGTACACTAATTAACATAAGCCTAGAAAAATAAGCCAACTTGGATTTTTCAGTTTCTCTGTTCAATGAGAAAGTTAACACTTATCTAGAGACATTGGATATCTCAAAGAAAGGCCAAAAGCCAGTATATTTAATTGTCACAAATTTAGGCAGACTACAGAACACCTGCCAGGTGCTCAAAATTCCTGGGTTGCAGTTGAATTTATAACTCAGAGATGACAAGAGTCTAAAACACATAGCTTCATTATTTTTTAAAGGTATTTAACCATGTGAATCATTCTACTCATCAGAAAATTCAGTTAAATCACTGTGAAGTAAAAAAAAAAAAAAGTTCTCTGTCCATATTTTGTAAACCAAGAGTGATTCAAATGTGGAAGTAATCTAATATACAAGATGTGTTCAGACAACTGTCTGGTAGAATAGAAGGTTTATGTGTGATAGTCGTGGAAGGTAAATTTGGCCAGGTAACCTGGGGCCAGATGTGAGGGCCTCAAATGCCAAGGAAAAGTGTTTGAACTTTATCCACTTGGCACTGGGTAGCCACAGAAAGCTTTTAAGCAAGTAAGTGAAACAATAAAAAAGAGTTTTAGGCTGCGATTGGAAAGACTTTGCATATGAAGATAAAGAAATCTGTTCGAAGACTACTGGAGATCATTTATGAGAGGATAAGAGTTTAATTTAGCAAGGTTGCAGTGGAATAGAAAAGAGGGGCTCATATAAATGACAGTGTAAAGAAAAAACCAGCTGGACTTGGTGCTGTTTAGATGTGAAGGGCGAGGAGGAAAGGAACAAGGATGCTTCAGGCATTGAGGTTTGGGTGTGTGGGAGAACAGAAAGTGGGAGAATCGAAAGTTAAGGAGGGAAAGTCATTCTTAAAGGAAAGACAGTAAATTGGGCTTAAAGAATCAAGACTGAAGATTTATTCACTTCTAAACACACTTACAGGTGCCCAAGGAGACGTGGACATATGCACAAATCTTCCACTGGTGGGTGTGTGTATGCGCTTGGAGGGATGGTACAAGTCCAAATTCAATGCCAGACAATTTTCCTGGCATTGGCTATCCACTGGGTTAAGCTCTTTTGAAGCTTTACATCGTACCAGAGTATCTCTTAGAATCTATTAAACACAAGTTAAAAGAAGACCCTTCCAAGAATAGATTTAAAGCAGACCTGAATTAAGAAGCAACTGTCAAACAAACCACGAAATAAAATATAATAATAAGGGCCTGTTTTCAGCATTCTGATCAAAGATCTGCATTGAATCAACTCTTCCACATCAAAATGTCACCCACCAAGAAGTTGCCGACTCTCCAAAAGATGTGCCCAGGGTCTGGAATAACCTAAGTAGTGTGAGCACGAGGGAAAAGGGCTACCCAGCACAGTGGTGAGGAGCACAGATGGCCCTACATTTTGAGTTCTAGCTCTAACAATTACTGTTCTTGGGCAAACAGCTTAACCTCTTGGAGTCTCAGGTTCTCTATCTGCAAAATAAGGATAACGGGAGTAGCTACCTCAAGAGCTGTGACGAGGATTAAGTGGAAGAACGATGATACATTGCCTAGAACGATGCCTCGCATGAAGTTACTGCTCCATGAACAAAAGCTCTTCTTACAGTGGACAGGGCTAAAATGGCATTGGGAACGTATTGCAGAGGCAGAAGAACAAATAGAAAGCTACTGCAATAGTGCAGGGAATGAGTGACATCATTCCGCAAACTGCACAAGTTGACCTTTTACTCTGCACTTCAGCAAAATTTCAGGAGCTCTTCTCCTCCAGCTATCCTAGGGATGCCACAGCTGGAATCAAAGTGGGGGGTGGAGAGGGGACAACCTTTGGGGAGTTTCCGGACACTCTGGGGACTTTCTGAGCCGTGTGTATGTCAGTGGGACAAATATTTAAATCAAGGATTCTGCACAACAATTACAGGCCAAGCGACAGCATGGAGAAGACATCCCACAGAACATACACGAATTATACGTAGATGTGAGATGTGAAGTAATATTTAATTATAACACCTTATATCCTATACATCATTATATGGTTCGCAAAAAAAAAAAAAATTCTCGCGCACAAAACCTCACTCCAGTTCAAACTCTCTGGGCTGGATAAACAGGCATTCCTGCACCACGCCAATCTGCTCAGTGTAAAGGAATGCGAGGCCATTAAAAATGTTCCACATGTTTCTTCTCTCCTGCTTTAACCCTTTCTAGCCAACCTGCCATATTTTTCTGGATCTTAACCCTGCTTTGTCTTCATCGCTGCAGCCATTCTGAAGCCTTCACAAATAGCAGAGACGCTTCTAGAGTTAACGTGCCATTCAGTTACTAAGAGCACCACGTCCTTAAAATCCCGTTTCTAGACAGGAGAGCCGCTGGGTGGTACACAGTGGCAGCTCTCATTCATACAAGCACTTGTGTGGAAACTTAGCTGGCTGCAAAGTTCAAATTTGCTTAGTTTTAGAGAGGAGCTTGGTCAGAATTCCGGGATTCTTTGAGATCTCATTGTTCCCTCATTTCTGTTCGAGTCTGTTTTCCATCTCCCAGGGGTTTAGTGCGGCTAAAGACCAATGAGGCTTTTTCCTTCTTTAAGAAGTCACATGCTTTGACCGACAAACATAGGACATTACACACACACACACACACACACACACACACACACACAGTGCAAACAGCGTGATTCCAAAGTTCAAGAACAGGCAGAATTAATGGACGGTATAAGAAATCAGGACTGTTACCCTTGGTGGGGAGTGGCTGGGGTAGGGGAGCCAGACTGGGGGGCTTCTGGGTCCTGGTTGTGACCTGTCTCTGGAGCAGGACACTGAATTCCTGACCCGGGGAAACAAATCAGGGCTCTGGTATTTAAGATGTACTTTCCTCCCAAATAATGAACATTTAAAACAACACTCTACTGCACGCACATTAAAGTTAACAATAGGTTTTGAAACGAGGGCACATGTTACCAATTTTCCACCGATGTGCCAATGGCCCAGGAGAGTGACTGGACTTCTAGGGGTCCAGGGGCGCAGGCGATGGCACACACTCCAAGTGTGACATGCCTCTAGCGTTCACATTTGGTTCCCAAACAGTTTCATAAGAACTTTATATTCTATTTTGTATTATCTGGGTTTGTTTGAATCAGAGGAACAATCTTTTGCATTACTTATATTCAAAACGTTGTTACTCATATGGAAACAAACCCTAATAAAATCTTTGCCTCATATGGGACCTCTAGGAAGACACCCCATGTATATGCAGTGGGGATAGGAACCCCTAGTTTGAAAAGGTGGACCTATAGTTTCCCTAACCATATCATATGTGTTATCTGATGTTGAAATGGACAGAATATCCGACTCCAAGGGGAGACCTGGATTTTAATTTTGACTCTGCCATCCACGGCTATTGATCTTGAGTGAGCCACTTCACTGCTCAGAAGCTCCATTTCATCATTTATGATCTGGTCAAAATAGTGAGCGCCCAATGGAGCCTGTGGGTCCAGACACAGAATTAACATGACCCTTTGCCACTCACACTTTTAGAACTAAAGCTGGATGTACTTTCTTGATTCTCTGATGGAGAGCTTCTTTGGGGGCGGGGGAGACTATAGAGAAAAGACCATGAAAATGTGCCTGCTGTGGGGTGTTGTGTGTGTGTGAACTTGAAAGAACTGAACAGAACTCGGCGGCGTTGACTTCAGCCCGTGCAGGACGACTGCCCGTCATAAACTTGCTATTTCTTTGTGTCGCCGTTACCTGGTATGTTGAAGCCATGAAACAGCTGCTGCGTTTCAATAGACAAAGGCTTACAGTATGTCTGAGGCAAGGCTTTTATGGCTGGCTTTAAACTCCTTAAACAATTCCATATGGAGGCTTGAGTGGCAGAACACTTAATGTAAACTTTCAAAGGAAACTGCCCACCAAACGCTGAACCTTCTGAAAGCTGGCTGAAACAGGCTGTTTTCCAGAAGGCAGAGTGGCCATTCCCGTTTCAAAGAGGAAAGGCCACCACAGCTCCGCTCGCGACAGGGGGAGTCCACACAGAGAGGACCCCGTGGTCGGCAGTGGCTGGTTCGGCTGGACAACTGGCCGTTCCGCCCACAGCCAGTAGAGAAGCAGCCGGTCTGGGTGGATGGGATTTAAAATGAGGCATCAAAGTATTCGTTTTCTAGTTGGGATTCTCTGATTCTTGCTCTCGCTTCAAGCTCTCTTCCCTTTAAACTGAATAAAACAATCAACACACAGGCACAACGTGGTGCTGGGTGTTCACCATGTTTCTGTTCCTTCTCCTCAGCAGGGGGGTGCTTCTGGGGTGAACACAAAGGGCTCAGACAGTCTGTACAACGGGATGCCACGAGAGCGTGGGTCCATTTAAAGAAAGGGACTACCACTTTTACATATATAATTATATATATCATTTAAAAAATGTATTGTATATATTTACATATTTGTTACATATATAGTAACAAAGCAGATAAAATAAGCTCAAAGAGAAGAGGTCACCCTCGATATGGAACACTATTTTCTGGTAGATACGAAAAGTTGACCTTCAAATAAAGGTAGCCATAATTTCGTAAGCATCCAGCATGACATGATGTTTTTGCTTCCTCTGTATTCCCATGAGTCTCTGATTCAAGGCTGGACCTTGAAGTCTTCTTAGGTGAAGTCTTCGTTAAAAATCACCTTCCTCAGGATTCTCATGTGAGGCCCCTCTCAGGACGACCAGCTGAGCTTTACTTCCATGGCCAATGCCCTGTAGGTGGGGGTTTAGCCATTTCATCAAAGAAACGAGTACAGCAGCAAGCAGGGAGGGCAGTCCACCCCACGTTTCTGTGTGTGTGTGTGTGTGTGTGTGTGTGTGTGTGTGTGTGTTTCTTGAGAAGGTGAAAGTGGAATAGGCTTGCAACAGGGTATTTTTTTCCCCTTTTAACTAATTTGTGCCAAGCTACTCCTCACAGCTATAGACAGGAAGCGCTATTTCCTGTGCTGATGATTTAATATAGTGCAGAGCAAAGCAGCGTTTGAACTGATGGCAGCACTAATGACTCTGGGTAAAACACTGAAAAGATAAATGATGCTTAATCAGGAAAATGTTTAAATAAGCAAGGGCCTGGATATGCCGCGGCAAAAACAACCTGAACTCGTTTAAGTGAAGTTAAGAGGGTAATTTTAAAAATACACAGACTATTTGTTTAGTGCTCGATGATTTTTCAAAATGGCATATAGGCACATTCATTATGTTCCCTGACAATTCTGTGAGGCAACTCAGGGCTCTCACTGTGGTTTTGGAAGTGACTTCGACCCAAAGGGACCAAATGATTTGCTTCAGGTCACACAGCAGGCCACTGGCCAAGTATAAGAATACGGCTCGTAGTTTTCAAATTTCTAATATATGGCTTACCTGCTGATAATACTTCAAAGCATCCGATGACCCTTGCTTGAACACACAAAATGTGTATGAAGATAGAGTTCGTTAAAAACAAGATTGTTCACGTGAGTGCTTGGGGCTCCTTACAGTCAAGGGGTGCATAGATGGTGAACAATAAATGGGTCGTCATGTTTAGAAACACAATATTTGAAAGGAATCTTGAAATGTGGATAAAGCCCATAGTTCTTATATAGGCAGCAATATTAGTTTCTTACAATTATGCTCTTCATAGTACTTCCACGGACGAGTATACTATCTTCTATAAAAAATCCCTTAGCCAAGTACTTTCTTATGACTAGAATTTTACATGAGGAGGAAAATCAATGCAACGAGATTAAGTGATGTGTTTTAGGTCAGCCGAGCTTGTAGCAGAACAAGGGTTGGAATCCAGGTTTCAACTGAATTCTGGGGTGGGGTCCTTTTCAGGGCTTTGCCATCTAATTTTTACTTGCTACAAGCAAATGCTAATGATATATCATTGGTTTAAATAAAAAGGTGTCCTTAGAAGATAAGTATGAATAAAATAGTTGGTGCCTCACTTTTCAAGAGTCAGGAATGCCTGCTACTCTGCCACACCCCAGGATTGCCTATCTTATTTACAAGATAATTTCTGAAATAACTTGTGATATCATTCATACTTTTACATAGTGGCTCCTAAAAGAACCAGGCTGGACCATGTCATTTAAGCAGCATATCCTGATCACTATAAAGATAAACATGAAAAGGGAGACATTCTGTATGATATAGATCAACTGATGGCTGATCTAGCAGTAACCTTTGGGGGCTGTACCATCCTTACCTTAGAAAAGTCAAGTTGACTGATTTTTGTATCCAAGGGGACAGCACACAAAGCCTTTTCCCAGGTTAAAATACCATTCCATAGTTTTTTGAAGGTGAAAATGATCAGATTAATAATAGTGTGTGTGTGTGTGTGTGTGTGTGTGTGTGTGTGTGTGTGTGTAGGAAAGAATAACTCTTTTGCTTTTAATTTCTTTTTTTTTTAAATTAAAGTTTATTAGGGTGACAATTGTTAGCAAAGTTACATAGATTTCATGTGTACAATTCTGTAACACATCATCTGTATATCACATTGTGTGCTCACCACCCAGAGTCAGTTCTCCTTCCATCACCATATACTTGATCCCCTTTACCCTCATCTACCGCCCTCCTCCCCGCTTACCCTCTGGTAACCACTAAACTATCGTCTGTGTCTATAAGTTTTGTTTCTTCATTTGTTTGTCTTGTTCTTTTGTTGTTTTCAGTTTTATATACTACATATCAGTGAAATCATATGGTTCTCTATTTTTCCTGTTTGACTTATTTCGCTTAGCATTATAATCTCAGGATTCATCCATATTGTCGCAAATGGCGCTATTTCGTGTTTTCTTATGGCAGAATAGTATTGCAAGCTTTTAATTTCAAAGTCTAGGAGGCATGGCATCTGGTTTTATTGCTGGCTTTGCAATCAATTGATACCCTGACCATAGCTAGCCTCCGCTTTATTATCAGCAAATCCATAGCCTTCTAGGTGACACAGCCAGTAGAAAATGCCACAGCACCGCAGTGAGAATTCCATGCTTTCAGCCACTTAACACTTGTGATTGAACATGATACACCTGCATCATAGGTATTTCAACCATCCAGAAAAATGTCACAAGGAAACTAAAGAGAATGTGACCAATCTCCACTCTAGGAAGGGTTCAAAGTCAAAGTGAGAGGGTTCATAATCACTTACATTATTGATCATCAGGTGCATTATCGTTTTCGGAATTAGGTCTCGGATACATTTGTTGATGATTGACATGTAGGAGTCTACGAGGTTGCGAATGGTCTCCACCTGCCTCTCCAGCTGGGGGTCCATGGAAAAGTTTTCTGCTTGGCCATTCTCGTCATTTTCAGTCTAACAGAGAGGAAAGAAAACATGGATTATGTCACATCCGTTCGGAAGGATAAAAACAGCAGACGTTATCAGATGATCAACTTCCGTTTACTGTATTTGGAACTACACTATTAGATGGTAACATCCTTATTGTGCACCCATTAATTCTGGAAAGAGATCAAAGCCACACAGTTATGCTTCTACTTGTACCCTGCCACAATCTAGAAAAAGCCAGTATCCTAATTCTGAATGAATGCTGAGATGAATAACCAGAAAAACAATGCACCGAAGAACATCCCTCTAGAGGACAACTTAGTCTTAAGCCATTTGCAAGCTGGCCAAACATATGTGCAGATGTAAACCTCTGGGAAGGGTCCCCAGGGACTCCGTAGATTAGAAATGACCTTGGAGTGGTTCTGGACCCCCAGGTCTGCTCTGAAATGGATCGGCATTCAGATCAGCCCAGATTTAAAACAAAATCTCCTAGGCCCGGCCTGAAGCCAAACTAAGAGATGCAGAGGATAATTCATTTTTCCATGCACTTGCTGGAATCTGTTATGTAAATTCATGCTTCTGTCATCACTGCCAAAACAGCCTCCATTGTGAAAAACTTACAGCGTTAACTTCCAACTTGTTATTATCTGAATAAAACAAAACACGTCTATGCTCAAAGTATTTGTTTGTGCACCAGGAGAGAAGCATCTGTTTTCTATACTATGGGACTTGAGTTAATTAATTTTGGCTTATCCACCAGAGGCTGGGCTGGAATGGCATCTTCATCATTAAAGGCTGACCTATTGGCTTGGCATTGAAATCAATTTAGAACAAATGGTCTCCATTTCAAGTCAGGTTGAACCATCTAAACCCCAGAACACGATACAAATATTGCTAGTGGTCTGGCTACTTTCTAGCATTTGGAAAGATTTAATTACGAATGCAAAAAAAAAAAAAGGGGGGGGGATAATTTATTGCTTCCAATGCGGACATGAAATACTTTTCTTCA
Organism: Hipposideros armiger; assembly: GCF_001890085.2. Taxonomy (NCBI): domain Eukaryota; kingdom Metazoa; phylum Chordata; class Mammalia; order Chiroptera; family Hipposideridae; genus Hipposideros; species Hipposideros armiger. The sequence continues at coordinate 3,880,748 of NW_017731356.1, read as the reverse complement.
GAAATGTACATACTTTGATCTCCCAGGCTTTCAATCATCCAATCAGTTCTAGGAAAAGCACTGTGCTAAAGAGCTTAAATGGATTTATAAATGATAAGCTTTCCTTTGAATCAATATGCAGATGGGAAAGCATATGTGAAGGCCACAGATCAACAATAACAAAGACAGAGATTGGCTCTAACCATTTATATAGGCTTCTCTTGCTCAGAAATATCTACCACTTTGAAAAAAATGTTAGAATAGTATGTGCTCATTCTAAAACAAAACAGTCATTTTCCAATCCTGAGGGTATGACCCTGTGCTTCAGGGTGACACTTCAAGGACATTCCTGAGGCATCTTACTGCTACGACAGCAAGGTAGAGGTTTGGAAGTTTCAAAAATGGCAGTCATTTGTCCCATACCATTTCTTTTGAAATGGCCTTTGGTCACTGAAAGAAAGAATTAAGTTACATCTTATGGAGTTCTTTATTAATTTGTGATATAAGCACAATAGGATCTGGGACAAATAGGTCAAAAGCTAAGGCCATAAAGTGGTAAAGTGATGGAAGAAAGGTCAGCAGTGAAAAAAACCACTCATTTTCCCAAACTCTTCCCAGGGCAAAAACAAAACAAAACAAAACAAAACACTGCAAATGTGCTCCAAGATGAGCCTAAATTCTAAGAACCAGTGGTAACTGCGATGTTGTTTCAAGGGTATTTGAAAGTGAAAACTGTAGATTAAGGCTCTATCATATCCTGGTTGTATGGTCACACTTCAGTTACTTAACATGCCTGAGATTCAGCTTCCCTGTTTTTAAAATGAAGATGCACTACCCTGGAATACTTTTGGAAGCTAAAATGAGAATGCTTATGACATGACCTCGCCAAGGACCTCATGGGTGCCCAATAAATGTTAGTTTCTCTTTCCTTGAGGAATATTCATGGAATAAGAGACAGCTGCGTGACTCTCAACGGACATTATGGAAATTTAAGATGAAAAAAATCTGAATATAAAACATTTTTAATTCAGGCAATATAAAGATGGCAAACTGTGCATTTTTTATACCATGTTTTCTGCAAGCTAGTCCCTTGGGGTCCCCTCCTCCCATCCGTGAAGGCTTCTCATCTTCAAAGCCTGGCCCCATTGCCACCTCTTCGAGACAAGTTCCCGAGGGCCCTGACACCTTCCTCCACTGCCCCCCATACTTCATTTGTTCCTCTACTCACCTTTATTCTTTCATATCCAGCCTAGTTGTACGTTTGTTAGACTCTGGGCTCGTGCTTATCTCCCCCTTCTCAGCACCCAGCACAGGACTTGATGCACAGGAGGAGGAGGAGTTAATACCATGAAGGGATTTACCTAAATCAAAGAAGCCCAGTGCCTAGGCACTCCAAGAGTGCCTAACGGTTAGAGAAACTGGGGGCCACAGGAACCCTAAGTTGATGAGTTAGGATCCCCTACTACTTGATAACAGTGAAGATAATAAAATGGTCATGAAATCATGTGTAGAAATGAGAACAGATAGCCTGCAGCTTTCAGAGGAAAACATCTTTTATATAAAGCCATATAAACCTCCATAATGGACCCAATACAATTCAGTTTGTTTCTCTGACAGGAAAGATACTGGGACTTTCTGTTGTATTTTACAGGAGGGGCCGGCATTTCAGCATCAACACACTACCTTTCCCTGGAACATTTATTTTGTTTGAAGGACCGTGCTTCACACAGAAGACCCCACCACACAGCCCCAGGAGCTGGGTACCACTTTGTCAGCCCACAGAAGGGCAGGCTGAGGCTCTGAGAGCAGACGTACTCAATGCACGTGGGAGGAATATGATGGTAAACCAATTCCTAGTTTTCCTTACATGTCAAAAAATCAAGAAGTATTATGGAACAGTGAAACACCCATAATATATCAAGTCAGTTTTACAGATCAATTAATAAATGCAAAATGAGTTTCTAGGAAGAAGGTGTCATTGAAGACTGACATTTGTAAAAAATAAATGATTGAGCCAAAAGAGAAAAGCAGAATAAATAGGATTGATTAAAAGAACCCCCAGGAATATGAAACACCAGGGAAATTATAGCACCGCCCACATTTTCATATAGGCACACTGAATTGCTGCATTTCACACTGCTCTTAACATTTAGCCAAAATATGCAAAAGACCCTCATGTTCACTGTTTGAAATCAGACGCAATTAAGTGTCAGAGTGAATGCAGAACATTGAACAGTTTAATTCTCAACACTTAAAAAAAAAAAACAAGCGCTCCAGAATAACCGGTGAAACCATTTGAAATCCTCTTTAGCTTTTGGAAATACCAGTAGACACACAGTCACACGCAAATCTTAACCGTTCTGATAATGCTATGGACACGACGGGGAGTCACAGGATTCAGAATGCAAATTTAATTTATTTTCTGATTTGAGAAAGAAAGGAGGAGTAATTGCTGCTTCTACAATAATATGTCTAAAATGAATGAGAAGAAATGTACATAGATGGAATTTTTCTTTGAACTGAGTAATTGCAGAGAGAAACCGCTCCCCTTTTCTCTAACCCCAGTTCTAACCAGATTCTCTTTCGTGCCCTTTTCTGTATGTATACGGTGTATGACTATGTATTTTTTCTGTTTAAATTATAGGATTGCAATAGGATTCTTTGCAGTCTAAGCACTGAAGTGACAGCTGTTTATCATTATCCTCATCAAGGGAATGTAAAATAAAAATAGTAATTTGTCTCTGATCTTTGAGGCAAAAAAGAATGGCCTGCAAACATTTAACCTTTTATGTGCAGGTTCATTGAATCTGTTTACAAACGTGAATAATATTGTGAAAACCAGCTTTCTTCTGAAAAGTAGACTGGACAGGCCTTCCTATCGCATTCTTTTTCTAATAGCTTTCGAGAAATCGAACGCAGTTTAAACAATCAAACAATAACAACTCAGCACTGTGAATGTGAAATTGTTTATAAAAATTCGTGCCATGACTTTCTTATGAAACCAACTGTACGGTATTCCAGAAGCAAGCTGTTTTACAAAACTTTCATTGAAAAGCTTTCTCCTAAAGACTTAATACTTTAAGAGGCGAGAGAATGAAATAGTCAAGTTAGAAATAACTCCCACCAAACTTTAAAGCTCCATTACACAAACTCTGGGCTGGACTGGGATGTCTACTTTCCATGTGTTTTGTTTCGGTCGTTTTCCTCAAATCTCTTATTTAATTACGTCCTGGGCTTCTTTGAGGATCATTGAAAGCATCTCAGTAAAGCTGGTGACTGCAGCTTTTCAGAGATGAGATGATCCAAATCCCAAGTACCCCGGCACTAACATGTACATAAACGTACTATAGAGCTAATAGGGGGTTTGCTGAATCTCTTCTTGCCAGTGGGGACCGCTAGGCGGTCACCTACAGAGCCACACAAGATTTTTACAGATAACCAATGCTTGCCCCCGCTTAAGCATCTTATTATTATACCGTTCTCCACTACCTTCAACAAAGAGCACAAAACTCTCATTTAATGAAAATGCTGTTACCAGGGTCACGTCGCTTTGACTTGTGTCTGGCCCTGCATTACAGACAACGTGTTCAATGGAAATCCTTGCCACTCCCAGTCACTCACTTCTGATTTGCAGGGGCTAGAAGGGTGGGCAACCAAAACTATGGGAGAATCGTGTCCCAGAAAGGAAGCCTTTGAGGGTGGGCTAGGCTGTGATCTGGCACTTTGGGACAGGTAGTTCATTCGCTAATACAGTAAGTGTTTACTTAGTGTCTCAGATGGGCTGTGAGTGACACAAAAGAACACTAGAGAGACAGGCTGGCCTGTGAGGACGCTCTGGCCGAGGTCACGGTGTGAGCTGGATGGATACACCATCCGCGGCCTGCTGGGCTTCAGGGCAGTCTCCACGCCTGGTCGCCCCTGAGATGGACCCAAGAAGCTGGGTGAGGTTTCAAATTCTAGGGCTGAGGGGACATGCTCATTATTTTAGCCCCAGTGCTCAGCACACTACCCTACAATAGAGCAGCAGCTTCTCAAACGTTGTGGCATAAATGAAGGAAAAACCAACCCAGGCCACTTCCTCAGGGACTGGCTTTCTGTCTAAGAACAAACCCGAGGGCCTGAGCTCCCGGTAACTGGGGTATTGCTCCCGGTACGTACGATTTCCAGGATCCCTAGAGGTGGCTTCTCCCTGTGGGGTCTGTCCTCTGCCTGGGCGGGATAAAGAATGATGGTGCCCAGAATCGTATTTCAATTGCTGTAAAGATCATGATGCGTCTGTCTGAGGGGGTTGATGAATCTGAGCTGTAATTGTGGTCCAAACGCTGGGAAGCAAAGGGGTGCGGCACCTCTTTGCATCTCCAATCTGCAAAAAGTATCCTGACACAGGCGAAGGCACGGAGCCTAATCTGACCTAGGTTATCCAAGTCAGCAGGCGGGACTCGCCTTTATCTGCTTGTGCTATTTTCATTTTTATTCTTCCTTGACTCTTCTCCTTTACTTGAGATTCCCTTTTCATTCTCCCTACAGCTTTTAGTCTGTTTTCATCTCTAAATAGCATCATAACAAACACTATAAAACTATGTAAGATTAATATGAAATTCAACCACCATTTAAAAAAAACCCTCAGGATTTTAAAGATACATACTTGATTAAACACAATCATGATAAGGACAAACCTATCTTAATTCTGATGCAGCTCTATATCTTTTTTTTTCTTTTTTCACTCTTATTCAGCCCAATAGCTGCCTAATAGATTTCTGTGTGGTGCCAGTATATGTCTAGGTTTCTAACAAATACGTTGGGCGATGACAGCAAGGAATAACTAAGATTTGGAGGAATAAAGGTGGGAGGACTTCCCTCATGAGACTGACAGCCATTGCATTTGCATGTAAGATGCATGGAGACAACTGTTTTTATCTGCAATTATTAAAAAAGAAATGTGGGTATGAGGATTCTTGGAGAAATCTGAAAACTTATGTGCTGTGTCCTGAGGTCCTCCGAGAAGTTATAACAATTCCAATCTGGTTTTTAACCTATTGAAAGGCCTGTATTGCTTATATAACAGAAAACTTCATGAATATGAAATATATATATATATATGTATTTCAGATATTTTAAATACATTATCAAATATTGCTATTTAAACAATCTTACTGAGAATTTTTTCTAAAATCATGAATATTTAAGTTTGGAAAATTTCAATCTTTATATACTGACTTTGCTTACCATAAAATAACCTTTCATCCAAATTATGGTCTAACAGAACAACTGCAATGGTTTCTTTACAAACAACCACTCCCATGACCACCTTTTGATTTTAGATAATATTAGTGGTTTTGAAAGAGCCAAAATGAGTTTTCAAATATTGACTATTTGGAAAAATATCTGTTTAAAATTTAACTTTGTTATAAAGAAAACCTTTTTCCCTAAAAACAGCTGGAACAAGAATGAACAGATATAAATTTCTTTTTTAGTGAAAAAAAAAATCACAGCATTTCTTTGAAATAGAAAACAGCAACTGGAATATGTCTAAAGAAAAAAATCTCCAGAAAATGGGAACAGATATAATAAAGATAAACATAAAAATAGCCTGTGGTGGTGAATTTTGTGTGTCAACTTGGCTGGGCCAAAGCGTACCCAGAGAGTTGGTACAGATATTATTCTGGAGTGCTTCTATGAGGGTGTTTTTAGATGAGATTAACATTTAATTCATTGGATTTTGAGTCAAGCAGATTGCCCTCCATAATGTGGGTGGGCCTCACCCAATTAGCTGAAGACCATCCATTAGCTGAAGACCTGAATAAAGCAAAAGACCAGCCTTTCCCAGTGAGAGATTTGTCCAGCAGGCCTCCTTCAGGCCTCTACAGAAAACTGCCTTTGGACTCAAATCAGAACACTGGCTCTCCCGGGTCTCCAGCCTGCCAGCCCACCCTTCAGACATTGGACTTGCTGGCCTCAATAATTATGTGTGCTCACTCCTTATAAAAAGCACACACATACACACATACCCTATTGGTTCTTTCTCTGGAGAACCCTGCCTCATACACAGCCTCACTATAGATTATAAGACCATATACGCGTCATTGTCACATTGCTCAGTGAAGTTCATAGGTGCTGTAAGAACTCAGAGAAGCAGATCAGGCAGGGCCGTGGTGGGGAGTGATGCTGGCCCCACGCTAGTGACTTGCTTTTACTTCACGGCATTCTCTACAGGAAAGAGAGGCGAATCAAAAACTAATCTACCTTCATCCTCTCTGCTCTATCGCCAGGTCTTGCCATCCCTCCTGTGTTGGTAGGCCCAATACAAATTTGGGGAGCCTCCTCTCCCCACTCCCGGTCATGGTGGCTGGATGGGACTGCGCTGAGCCAGACGCACATCGGGCCTGAGCCAGACGCACATCTCTGTGATAACAGAGATGGCATGTGACCCAGCAAAGCCAACCACAGGGCATATGTCAGGGCTCTTAGGAAAGTGAAGCTTCCATCCCGTTAGGAGTGAGAGCTTTCAAGGGAGTGGGCCTGAGGGGTGGGACTTGCATGCCAGTGACATTGGCACAGAGCACAGCAGAGCTGAGACATGGGGACAGGCAGATACTGGAATCCCTCCTTTGACTACCAGATCCGGCTGTGACAGATCTGTCTACTTCTGGTTTGTGTAGTCACAACAGGCAGCACACTGTTCTGTTATTTTGTAAAAGTGGAATTGGCTTGAATTTATTACTTACATCCTAAAGAGTCCAAAGGAATGAAACACTTAGATAGTCATGCTACTCTCTCAGCCTAAAACTTTTCTCTTCCAACTCCACCTGTTCATCCTTCATGCTTTAGTGTGAATGTGACACCCTTTGAACGCTGCAGCTAAAATACAGCACTCTCTTTTCTCCTTGCACCTGAACATTTGGTTTTGATGTCTCATCGTTGTCATGTACCTTAGGGATATCAATGTCCCTCTTACCAGAATGCAAGTTTTTTGGAAGCAGGGATCACAAGGGTTGGTGGCAAATCCCCAGTTAATCTCAACAAAAGGAGAAAAGCCATATGACTAAAAAGATGCTCAGAAAAGTCTTAGGAGATGCCATTACTACCTGAATGTATTCTTAGTATATGACTACATAGACGAGTGAATGGGCTGTATTTTTCTTTTTCTCTTCAACAAAATTGGTAGACCAACTTCCACCCTATGCAAACATTTCCACATTGAAAGTTATGGTGAGAAGAAAGGAATCTCACTAAACGACAGAGAAATGTCAGGTCGTTTTCAAACTGATTTACATGTATCAACCCATGTCATCCTACAACAACTTCATGAAGTTGGTATTATTATTATTATTATTATTATCATTCCCATTTTACAGAGGAGCCTGAGTCACAGAGACGTTAACTCTCTTGCTTAAAGTCATTTAGTTCCTAAGTGGCAGAGCAGGGATTCCATACAGGTATCCTGATTGCACAATCTACCTGCTTCACTGCTACACATGACCCCTTCCCCTTTCTTGCTTAGGCTGGGGTTGATGCTCACCCCACCATCAAAAGTGATCTACAAATACCAAGAAACGAAACACGCATTTCCAAATGTCACCGGGAGTGATCGAATATCGTCCTGTTAAGAAACGCCTTAGGGACCCAGAACAATTCTTCATGATATCCATCACAATGACAGAGGCTCTTCTGTGATTCAGAGTGATTATTTCATTACTGCTAATTCGGTAACATTACCGTGTCCCAAATGCTTACGTACTCATGCAATCAAGCATTACAAATCCCAGTGGTTTCATTTGTAAGAAGGTAACGCCTGAAGATTCGGGGGGAGGGAAACGGCCAAGCTTACAAGAGTAATCTACGCTTTAAGAATTCTCCTTTTAGCATCTAAAAATGCACAGCAGCAGGGAGATTATAAATTCTCACGTCCACCATACTATTTGTTTAGCAGATATTCTTAGGCGCATTCATTTTAGAATCAGGGTATTAAGGGGTTATAAGGTCAATGCAATAAAAAACTGGATCTTTTTCTAAGGATTGAAAGATGGACAAAGATATGGAACAAAAAAACAATAAATATGACACAAAATCTGTCGGTTGTTTTTTTTTCTTCAAAAATATTTACATGGGTGAGGAGCGATGCATTATGGCAAAGTTAATAAAGTTCTAGAGAAAGAAGGGGCAATAAAACTCAGGTATTATGAGAGCAGCATGGGTGGTCATAATAGATAAACTGCACAGGAACACGGTGGCTTTAACTTCTTCTTTATATTATGAAGTATGATACTCCTTAGTGTTCAAGGTAAATACAGTATCACTTGCTTTACATCATTACTTCCTTCAAGAATGTAGAATAAAAAGATGAGCCTTTAAAGCATCAGGTATCGTGAGTGAAAGGCTTTTACATTTCTGCAAGGTCCCGTGAACACTGGAGCTGATAAAGCTGCCATATGAATTTAACTGCAGAATGACCCAAAGGCCTCACGGTAGCTTTTTCAGCCACCCCAGCACATGAATGAGTGAGAACACCGTTGTCAGGTAGTCTAGGGCCCAATGACCTTGCCAGATGACCTAGACAAAAAAAATCCAAAAGCTGTTTTAGAAAACATAGGTTAGTTTCTGTTAAGAGAAGAGATGGAAGTAAAATCAGAAGAGATTTGCAGGTGGACCTTTTATAAATCTTGTTTCCAACATTCAGAGCCTGAACATTTTCGGGGATGGTGCTGAGGGCACATCCGTCTGAGTCCCCAGACAGGCGGCAGGTGCCTGGTCCCAAACTGGAAAGCTGCTTCCAACAGATGCCAAAAACAGAACTGGCTTTGAAGATACTTGTTCTCAATTAAGAAATAAACTAAAATGTTAAAGGAGCGCATCTCAACTCAGGCCAACATGAGGCAGAAAAATAGAAATTCATGAAGGTGATTAAAATACAATGTACTGAAAATGCTGAAACTGCTGATATTGAAAATAAGATTGACTGGACAAAGGTCGACATACCAGAAGCAACAACCTTCGAGCCTGTGGTTTATTCTCTTTTGTTACTGCTCTCCACGCCTCTTCTGAAAGTGTGTATGTGTATGTGTGCGTGTGTGCATGTGTGTGTGTGCGCGCGTGTGTGTATGTGCATGTGTGTGTATGTGCGTGTGTGTGTGTGTGTGTTGCCTGCTTAACCATGAGGAGGATGTAACATACAGAAAACAAAGCTTTCTTCACTTCACCTTAATCCTGATGTTTGCTTCAGCTACCAAATTTTGTCTATTTCTCACCAAGTGGTAAAAACTAAGACAGGCAAAACTGCTTAAAGATCAGCAACTTGTGGCTGCAATAACAGTTAAAACTATCCTAAGGTAAATTTAATCAGAAGGTGCAATTCCTGTGATAAAAAATTCTGCCATTTAAAAATTTGTGCTGGGATGGTGTCAATAAAATTTAAAATAGGATTTGAGGTATTAGAGGAAAAAAACGTGGCTTCATAAAAACTTTCTTTTGTTAGCCTGTTTTTAAAGTAATTTAGCAACAGAAATCAAACTATAAACACAGATACATTTGCAATTCCAAATAATGACTTTTATGACTAGATCAAGATGTTCCTTTACAGAGTAACAAGGTAACTTTAGATCGAGGTGGAAATATTGCTAAGACAACGTATTACTGCATGTAGTCACAATTTCCCCCAAATTTCTCTTTTCTTAACCATGACTTCAAAATTCCCAGAAATTTTATTATTAGCGAGTACTATGCTTTTCCCTCTGCCAGGTTTTATGGCTACTCAAGCCATCATAGATATAATGATTTCTAAATCAAAAGGCAAAACCGCTTTAAAATTCTCATCGCAGAATTGCATATGACATATGACATTGCATAGGAAATTTGCGGCCAAATGAATCAAAAAGAGACATGACAACATTATCCATCTAATTCAATACAATTTTTTAGCTATATTCCCCAATCACTTATAAACTACCTGGGAATACACATAAAATAGAAAGCGCATGATACCAATATTTTAAGGGTGCAAAACTGAATGCACATGGCAGAAGGTAACATATAAAGGTAGCTCTACCCAATATCAAGGGAGTAGATGTAACTAAAATTAAAAAGGAATTAAAATAAATGAAATAACTGTGGATGGTAGTTCCCACTATTTCCAGAACTCCTGTTGGATTTAATTATATTTTCCATAATATTACAAATCACATATTCTAGTAAGTCTATAGGAGAATTTCCAAATCTAAGGAACTACAAGACAAACGCCTGGATCAAACAGACACTTGCACCATTCCTCAAATACAGGTTAAAAGAATCTACCTGACTTGGGCAGATCACCCCAAGGGCCCAACCCACTTAAGTTTGAGTGACATTTTACAACAGCAATTGAGAGTATGAAATATAGAATCAGGTAACTTATGAGTATATTTATATCTTGGCTCTGTCACTAATTAGCTTTATGACTTTGGGGAAATTAAAGTTAAGGAGTTACTCAGCCTCTCTAGGTCTTAATTTCTGTGCTATGAAGAGTGGGCAATATTAGCACCTTATACATTTTATAGGGAAGGGCAGGTGTAGAGATCAAATGAGATAACACACAAAAAAGGCACTTAGCATGGTGCCTGACATACAGCAAGGGCTCAATAGAAGTTAATATTTTCATTACTTGACATAAATGGCATAAATAACATACATGAGTTAAATGACATCTGAGTTTACAAAATTCATAAATAAGAAGAGCCTGGGTTTGAAAACCATTCCAAAGGTCCCTTGCAGACTCCCTAGAGAGTGTTCTCTAAAACAGAAAGCGTTTCAGCTACAATCTTACCAACAAATATGTGTGGGCCTATTATACCAAATGTATCAGGTCCTTCACTACCTACCTGAGTGTCAGAACCACTGTGTTAACTGGAATATAACCAAATGGTTTTAAAAGCTACTATCCTTGTAACAAATCCTGTATCCTTAAGGAGTACGACCACTCAAGACCCCTGATATACAGTGTAAACACTTTCACAGTGAAAGAATAAATGATGGAATGAAACCAGTCAGGGAAGGAGGACAGTGTTTGTGGGGACGCCCACAGTCAAGGAGATGGAGGAAGGGCCGGCAGAGGAGGCCAGGTGGGGAAGAAAGGTAGGCGGGGTTCAAAGGGCGTGCCTCATCCCAGCTACTCCAGATTAACAAAACTTTCAAGGAAAACGCTGTCATCAACAGTACCAGGTGTTGCTAAGAGGCAAGACAGAAGGAAGCCTGACCCACGATTTTGTCTGACTGATCTGGGGATCCTCAGCTGAGCTTTTCTGTGGCGGCGGGGAGAGAGCCCGGGGGTGGGATGACGTGTGGGGAGCCCAGAAGCTGGAGGAGGAGGGGGAGGTGGGGAAGGTGAAAAGGAGAGGGAAAGGAAGCATAAACCACACTTTAGCAGTTTAGGAGAGAAATAAGGGAAATGGCATGGAATGTATGTATCCAGATAGCAGGGTCAAAACATTTGTTGTAAGGCAGAGAAGATGTATATACATGAAGTCCAAAAAAGGAGCCAGGAGACCAAAGACACCAGAGAACGCAGTTGTGTGCGTGAGGATTTAGATAATGCAAAAAACGAATGAGATTTGGTGTATTGGTAAAGGAGAAATATTGAGAAAGATTCACACAGTCTGAGCCATATTCCAGCCATGTCCGGACATTCACTCTTCCCAGATCAAACCGTGCATATCACAAGCCATGCCTTTCCATGCTGCCCCCTGGAATTTGAACGCCTTTCCACCCATTATCTTACTGCTAAAATCTTTCCATTAGTCAAGGCCCCGCCCAATGTCCCGGCCTATGTGATAACCGTCCCTCGTGAGAAAATCACAATGAGTTCTCCTTCCTATACACTCACGGCTTGTTCAAATGTTTCTTCTTCCAAAAATTTTACATTTTTCCCACTAAGTATTGTTAATGGCTCTTTAATAAGTCTGTCCCGCTGTATTTTAATGCATTGCACACGGTTGGTACCCTCTAGTGTTTAACAAAGGGTGGTGGGATTTTTCTTCTGGAAGATTTAAAGGAGGGATAAGAAGAGAACGGGGGAGGAACTGGAGATAAAGGTATTATCTCCCTCATCTCCCATGGGTCGGCCTCCACCTTCTCCCAAAGAAAGAGGTGGCATGCAGGCCTAGAAGGACAGTGAGGGACTGGTGTGAAGGAAGGTCCCATTTGGAGCAGGTGCCAGGTGAGTCAACAGAGAAGCGAGTAAGAGGCGGGAGGGAAAGGTTCTTTAAATATCGGGTATCGTGAATTTGCAAGGGGCCAGATTTCCGCAACAAGTTCTCTTTTACTAGACGTCCACAGTCGGAAAGACAGAGACTGCAGCACAAAGCCCCAGCATTGTTGCCTGGTGCCGTGCGCTTCATCACAATCACGAATAAACACTTAGCGTGGGCGGGGGGCGGGGGGCGGTGCAGAGCGAGGCCTCCTATCACGCTGAGATGAGCAGGCCGCTCAGGTCCAGGGCAGACAGATCCAAACGCAAGCTGGCAGGCCAGGCTCTCAGGGTGGCTGCTGAGAGTGGCTGGGGAGGATTTTGAATAGCGAATCCTGGCCCCACCCCACAGGGACTGTGATTTACGTGGGCTGGGCCGAGGCCTGGAGCAGCTGTATTTTTTTAAAGAGCCCTGGGTTGAGAACTCCTGTGGTAAGGAGAGCGCTTAAGTTATCTGGGAAAGGCAGAGGGCTCCGGGGACTGGCCCTCTCCGGAGGGTAGCATGCAGGATGAAGTTGAAATGCTATCTGGGTGTTGGGCCTGAAAATTCCCAGGAAAAAAGAAGGGCCTGACTTCACATAAAAGAAAGTATCTATGTTTTAAGATCCAAATGTGATCTCAGCTAGTTTCCACTGGACAGACGTCACCATTCCCTAACTGACAGTCATAATTGGCACTGTGGTAAGCAGATGGCTGAACGGCAAAGCAAAAGTTACAAAGCTTCCTTCTAGCGTTTATGTTGAAAAGTTGCCGATCCCAGGACAGGCTGGGAGGGTCTCTCTAGGCCTCAGGGGGTGCTGAGGCGAGACCATCGCCTAGAGGACACAGGAGGCTCAGGAAACGCCATCATGGGCCAGACCCAAGGTCAACTCTGGACAGATCTCCAGAGGCCCTCTGTGGGGAGGATGGGAGCGCAACCCTCTGACTCCAATTGTAAAAACCAGGCCTGGCCCTGGTTTTCTTAGTAGCCATTTATGGCTCTCATTCATAAATTTGGCTGAGAGGTTTTTTGAATTCATTTACATTTCCTGCCAGTACCACCTTTTCGAGCTAATGAGTTCCTTACGTTTATAACCTGCTATATGAAGTAGATTTCCTTTCATTTGCCCTAAACTTACTTCACTCTGTTTTAAAGAGTACCCTCCTTGTCCTAACAAGAAAAAAAGTAAACAAGATTATAAAATGAGGACAGATTGGCTAAAGCAAGGGGGGTGGGGGGTGCAGAAAAAGAGTGAGGTGTTATAAGGAACCGCAGACTACCTTAAATCCGCAGCGTAGCTTTAAAAGGCAAACATGGCTGGAATGTGTGACCTTCACCGAGGAGAGCAGGGGGTACCCCACAACAATGATTCCATTGTTCTTGGGCTGCCTGGACCCTTACAGGGGTTCTGCATGCTGTGTGGGGCTGCCCCACTCAAGTGAAAGGGAGAACTTGAATGTTTAGCAGATATCAGTAAAACTGATCAGAACACTAGAAGTGGGGCCCGGAAAAAATAAAAATGAACCAAATTTGGATTTTTCAGATTAGAGGAAAGAAAGTTATCCTATACAAAAACCACCGAAGATACTTCGTATACAATGGAAAATAGTCGTTCTGTATTAGAATTAAAACGCAAAGGGAAGGAGTCAGATGGATCAGATGGTTATGTAGCTTTGCCAATAAGCAAGGACTTCCTGACATGGGCAATTGTATATAAGATGGAGGAAACTATGCAGTTTTTTTTTTTTTAAAAGCTCAGATTTCCAGAATGATTTAGGGTTTGTCTTGCCTTTTGTACCTGCCTCAATGGTGCAAAGACAGCTCAATGAGTTATTTACTCAGAGGGACATATGGTAAAGGCACAAAACGGAGGAGGGCATTAAGCATTTTAGAAAAGAAAGGAACTTGTGGCTCAAATATTAATATGTGTAATTTTTAGAACTATAAGGAACGAAGTTTTTCAAAACCGTATGAACTGTAGAGGGCTGAATAGCAGACAGAAGTTACTGTTGCATTTTCCCCTCCAAGGTTCTCAGTACAAAGCTGATTATAGGAAAGTCTTGTGTTTTAATGAAAAATAGGGCAAAGGTTACGTGTAACAGGAATCCAGTCATGTGGACCTTGCAGAACGCAGGTTAGGCTCATAAAACTGCTCATTAAAATGCTCTGTTCTGAAGCAAAAGCAAATAAATGAGCTCAAGGAAAAGAGCCACAGAAATCGTCTAGAAATATTTCCATGAAAGACTGTGAAAATAGTCCTCCCCGGCCATAAGAAATGTTCAGTTATTGCTTATACAAATAGCCACACTTAAAAAACTTTTAAATGCCTTCCCTGCGTTGCTGGTTTTGACCTTCTGCCAAGAGCTACTTAATGTTTTTTTCTTTTAATTTTTCTGAATAGACCGTATGATGAGCAAAAACTAAAAGGGCACACACACCAGAAGTTTTCCAAACAGCACGAGAGGAATAGCTTTGTTATTATTATAACCCCCACCCCAAATTCTGGTCCAAAAAAGCCAACTTCCAAGTCTACACTGGTTTCAAACCCTAATCCCAAATTGTAGACATGAAGACCAAAAAAAGTCTCCAAGATTTACAGGGCTAGTGAACTATTCTCTACATGTCGCTATCTTACAGTATAGAAAACGTAGGCTGAGGAATTTTAAACTAATAATAGTAACGGCTTGCTGGCAGAATAATGAAGAGCAAGAAGGCTTGTAAGAAGGCAGCCCCAACGCAGCTCAGACAGACAGTGCTTACACAACGGCTGGCTGGTCTGCACGGCTTGAAGCCAAAGTCAACACCATCAGCCAGCAGCGCCCATCACGTAGAGAGGGAGCTGCCCAACTCCACTATGATTAAGTGTGTGTGGGGGGGGCGGGGGCAGACGCCCATCTGACTTTTAATGTAAATTCAGTGATGCCCCAGGCTCTCTGTCTGAGTCTCCAGAGAGGCAACCTGGTGGAATCTCATTGTGCCAAGTGATTAACCCAGAGGGAGGCCGCCCCTGGCTCCAGGAGGGAGCACACCCGTGAGGCCTGCTCCCAGTTCACACCTGGCTACTCTACCTGTGGACTTGCCTTATGCTGTTTCCATAGCCTGTTGTTTCCAGGAGTCAGGAGAACCACAGGAATTTTGCCACTTTTTTTTTTTTTTTAAGTAGAAGGATTACCAATAGCAATCTTTCTTTTCGCTTCAATTTATCTTAAGAAATGCAGCCTGGAGCTCGCCTGTGAGAAGCAATGCATCAAACTGAGAGGGATACCTTCTGGAAAGCAGAGCTGGATGGCCTCAGGCTACCGGCCAACACTACTCTGCCGCCTGCTTTGGGTTTTGGGGCTCCTTGTGGCTGTTTCACTGGTGGGAAGGGAGCGGACTGCGAGTGTTGTAGAAATTTGGCTAAAATAAAAATACAGAGCTATTTTACACAGCGACACCGAATCTCACATCCTGTGAGATAGCCTAGACACTTGATAAGCACATCTTGGCAATGAAGGCTCATCTCTTCAGGGTTAGCTGTGAAAAGGGGACTTCCTAACTCACCCCCCTTCCCCCCTGCTCTCTCTAAACACCATCAGCGGCTGGCCCTTCCCCACTGGCCTCTCACACACCTGATTCTGGGATAATGCTTTCTTTTGCTTTAGTAGATTTTGAAAATGATTCTTTCCACTGTGGTGGTTTACATTTTTTACCTATGCATGTGTCACACACACACACACACACACACACACACACACATTCTTGCATTCTTGCACAAGTTAGCAAGATTTAAAGCCTCTCATTTTTTATTCTTGAAGCCCTGAAAGGAAAACTGTTATTCGTGTGCCAAGGAATACAGCCATTCATTATTATTTTTTCTTTCTTTTTCCCCTGTATATCCTCCCAATAGGATTAAAGGCAGTCTGGGATGTGGAGAAAGGAGGCAGAGGAAGACAGAAAGGAGTGGGAGGGAGAACAAGATGGCATTTTAATAGCCTCTACCATGCTGATTCAACACAGTAGGGACCTTGTGCTTGAGATTCAAGGTCTTTCCTCCCTTCTCAGCCCCTTCTACTGAAGCCACATGGGCGTGGACGTCTCCGGATAGAACTGGGAGTGGGGGTAACTAGTAAATGGCCTTTCTGAGAAGGATGGAGGATGAGGAGGCCGTGGGCAACTATCATAACGCTAGTTTGATTTTTTTAAAAAATTCATCTTGAAATAATCTCGGTCTTATAAAAAGGCTGCAATATTAATACAAGGAATTCCTGTATACTTTTCACCCAGCTTTCTCAAATGTTGACATCCTGTAAGAACACACAACCATGGCCAGTCAGGAAACTTTGAAGAGTACCGAGTGCCTCTCAATTTGAGTTTATCTGGTGTTTTCTCATTATTAAATTCAGGTTACACATTTTCGTCAAGAAAGAAAACCACATTAATGACGTGTATCCTTCTGAGCTCATTACATCAGGACACGCGTGATGCCAGCCTGTCCCGTCGCTAGTGATGGGAACTTTCGATCACTTGGTCAAGACGGTGTTGGCCAGGTTTCTTGGCTGTGAAGTTTCTATTTTTTTTCCCCATTGAAATTAATATGTACCTTTTGGGTAATATTTGGAAGCTATGTAAATATCCTAACCTTTGCGTCCATTGATGATTCCTGAGAGAAACAATTATGACTGTGGTGTTTTACAAACAGTGATTTTCTATTCCTTTCTTCTCTTCTAAATGTATGAATTGAAATTATACTGTAAGAAAGAGCTTTCCCTTCTTCATTCAATTGCTTATTCAATTATTTATTTATGTAAGTGGTAATGTCATTAAATTAAAATGCATATTAACCTGTTTAGTATTTGTGGGAGAATAAATCTCACTCTTCACATGGCTTTTAACTACCAGACATCATTATTATTATTATTGGTGTTTTTATGTTGGCTTAGATTTAACTAAATGTCCATAGATTTTACCCATGTCCTTGTCCATGTTCCTTCTGGGTCATTTTCCTTTTTCCAAAATTAGCTCTTTAAGAAGTTCCTTTTGTGTTCATCTGTTTTTATTGTTTGAAATGTTTTTATTATGCCTTTACTTTAAAATAACACTTTGATTAGGTAACACAATTCTAGGTAAACAGTGTTTCTCTGTGCTTTGAAAATTATTCCATTATTTCTGGTTTCCATTGTTGCTCTTGAGCAGAATTCTTGTTCCTTGGAAGTTGATCTCTCGTTTTTCTCTGGATGCTTTTAAGATTGTCTCTTTGTCTTTGGTGTTCTGCAATTTCATTACAGTGTGTATCACCATGTTATCTGGGGGTGCTCATAGATCTCAGAATTCATGATTTATATCGATTCTGGAAAAATTTTAGCCGTCCTCTCATTCTTTTTTAGACATATGTTAGACTTCCTCATGCTGCCCTGCATGTCTCATATACATTTCCTATTTCTCTGTCTGTCTCTGCTGAATTCTGGGAATTCATTCAGTTATGCAGCCAGCGGTGCGTAGGAACTGGCTTGTACCAGCATACAAAAGCCAGTTGTGCACATCTCTTCCCAATTCTGCGTTCACTGTCATCACATTGGTAGTTTAAAATTGGCCACGGTGGGAGTGGGCACACCATGGAAATTGACAAACTTTTTTTAAAAAAGAAATTTTATTGGGAAACAGTGTGCTTTTCCAGGACCCATCAGCTCCAAGTCAAGTAGCTGTTTCAATCTCGTTGTGGAGGGCGCAGCTCAGCTCCAAGTCCAGCTGCCATTTTCACTCTAGACATGGGGGGCACAGCCCATCATCCCATGTGGGAATCGAACCAGCACATGCTCTAACCAACTGAGCCACCCGGCTGACCCGACAAATATTTTAATAACAGGGTTTTTCCACCCCCCAGAGAGCTAGTTATTAAACATTTATCAGCACATCATTATATAAAATCCATTTTTATTTAGTCTCCCTTCAGCAGTTTAATCTATTAATAAAGTTTTAATTTCAATAACTGCATTCTTCATTTCTAAAAATTTTATTTGGTTCTTTTAAAAATATGCATTTTTAAAAAACCAAAAAGGTGTTCCTTCTCAAGTTTGTGATTTGCTCTTTTATTTCTTTAAAAATTTCAAACATAGTCCAAAGTCTTTCTACTGTTTGTTATTTTCTTGACTCATTCATAATGGCTTCTTTTGTGTGTGTCCTTTTCAAAGTGGATAGGGTACTTATGGGTTTTCAATTGGGTTTCTTTGTGTGAATCCTATTCAGTCTGATGTGTAGGTGTGTACCTCCATAGAGTATTTATGTTTCTACAGGCTCAGAACCACTTCCAACCCGTGGTTCTTAAAATTATTACCTTAATAATTTAAGGTAATTTCTCAGTTTTCATTTTGCTTGACCATACAAGTGGTACAAACTTGAATTCTTAAAGAAAACTTTTCCCACTTTCCACCTAGAACCTAGGCTGAGATTAAAAAACAAAACAAAAGAAAAACAAAAACAAAGTTTCCTGCTTTTCCCCTATTATTGGCAGGTAGATTTTTCTTGATCTACCATTTCATGGACGGTGTATTTCTTTGAGGGTCCTGCTTACTGCAGGGATCTTGGTTGCAGTTTTCCACCTTGTTCTGGCTGAAGCCTTTTCTCCTGTCCCCATAGGACTACGTAAACCCAAAGCTCTTGGGTACAGTGAGGGCAAGTGCCCCAAGGACAGCTGTGACTTCGCCATAAGCTTACACTTCTGATTTCCAGGTCCTTCTTTCTTTCTGCTCCCCAGGGTTTTCTCATCTTTCTTGTGAGCTCTATCAGGAATTTAAAACACTACTTCTCACACTGTCCTCAATATTTCTACATGTTTTAAAGTCAAGATAGCTAGTCTAAAAAAGCTGCTGGAAATCAAAGTCCACATGTCTTTTAAAATTATCCTTTCCTACAATCAGTGCAGTTTAGAATAACTAAGATCTGAGATCTCTGTTTGGGGTTAAGTCTTCTTTTTCCTCAGATTATCCTACAGCAAAATGTTTTATATAACACACACACACATACACACCCCAATGCATATGTATTAAGTACTACTATGTATTGACACTGTTATTAGCTATTCAGAGTACTTATTGATTTTTACAAAACACTTTGTAAACCATGAATAAGTAGAATCAGAGGCTGATACTAATAGCAATTTACATCCTAACCATCTTTTTTTTTTGCCAAATTTTATTTGGGTTCCATGTACTGTAGACTTCTAGTTTTCTTGGATACTAGTAACAGTACTGTGTACTATTTGTACTATATGAATATATACTTTGTCTAAATGTAGAGGTATACAATTTAAAAATTGTTTGATATAACTTGTTTTGAGCTTTTGGCTAGCTTTGTGACATAGGTAGATTTATTTCTTTTTGAGAAACTAACAGTCAAAGAAGATGCATAATTTTTCCAAGGCCATGCAATATAAGTTGAAGAGCTGGAATCGAAAGCCAGCTTTCAAAGCTCTAAGTCCAGTGTGTAATAAGCACAAATCAATCAGGAAAACTGGGGCATTTTCCTATCTCTGTGGGGAATAAAATCCTATTAGGGCAGGGACTTTATATCTATTTGTATATATATATATATATAAACAGTGGCTCAATTTTAGTACATTTTTAATTCTTTATCTGTTTTTGAGAGTTTTGTTTTTTTTCCCCCCCGAGGGTTATGCTGTAATGGTTTGGGAGATCGTTAGTTCAAAGTTCTCCAATATAGGCACCTGGCACAGAGGTGTGTTAAAGGGCTGCTCAGACCTTGGCTTTCTATTTCCAATTAAAAGTCATATAAAAAGAAAAAAGTGTTCACATTACAAATTGCCAACTCAAAAATATCAATACCAGGAGTTCATGCATTGCAATGATTTTTCCACCTTGAATGCAATAACAAGTTTAAGACACAGTCTCTCTCTCTCTACCTTCATAAGCGAATCCTTGCAAACCAATCAGCTGGAACTCTTCATGAATTCCTGCATTCACAGTGAGATTTGTAGTGACAGTTTTCGGTTCAAAAGTGCATTCCTGCTGTAAGTGGGCTACATGGGATCATCCGGAGGAATGAGGTCCAGTATCGCACACACAGCTGTACTCAAAGTAACTTTAGACGTCGAGATAATGTACGTGGAAGCTGTGTAAAACCGCAAGCCACCAGTGCATTACAGAGCCCTTGGCAAGCGGCTGGTTATTGTATCAGTCTCTGGCGGTACAAGGATCTGTGAGGCTGAAGGATTGGAATTGGTCACTTAAGCCGTTCATCCTCAGCTGCCAAGAGGTGGGCACATTCTGACCTCCGGAATTAAGCCGGGCACGGTCCCAAATGCCATCCTACTAAGAATGCGGTCACTATCGTTCCAATGAAGACATCCTGTTTGAGCAACACAGTGTGAAGAAAACTTCACGACTATCTAATTGTTTATATGTTTCCAATTCGTTTTAGTTGTGTAGGCGTCTGTTTTCCTTCCACCTACGTATAAACCAAGAGTGTGTCTTGAAAGGGCATATTAGAATTTTTTTTTTTCTCTCTCTCTTTTTTTTTTTTTTTCCTATCGCTCGAACTTAAAAACAGCTGAACTTATTTTCCTGAATACACATAAAAAGTCCTGAGCTGGGACCTGATGTATCAAGTTTCAGCCTGAAGAATTTTTTTGAGCCGATGGTTTATGCTGAAAATGCTGACAGATGTCGAACAGCCTCAGCAAAACAATCTTTAAGGGAGTCCTGGGCAACAGACCATGTGGCTGCTTTGAAAGTGCTAAATTCTTGTTGCTAAACAATTTTACTTAAAAAAAAACACAAAAACCCTAGCATTTATTACATTAACATTTTAACAGTTAGTTGCAGAAAGCCATCAATGGCTCTGTAGCAGAATTTTTGGAACCTGCTAGTTCCCATTTTGTGTTTTCTCTGGACACAAAGAAATTTTCTTAGATTTATCATTCTAAAGGGCCAGATAAGAGCCCAACATTTGAAATTATAGCCTTTAAAGCATAAAGCAGATACCTAACATGTTTAAATTGCTGTAGGAAGTTCCTGAAACCAAGGGGATCTAGATGGCAAACGTTTGCTCTTTCTGGCAGTGTTTTTTCTCTGCTGGGACGCTAAAATAGGAGTCGGGAACTATAGACAACACAGCTCTGATCAGAAACAACTGAATATTTATAAGTGTTCTGCAGGGGGGCGGGGAGAGGGGGTTCAGACTTCCCCAGGAGGGTAATAATTTCAAAGATGTCAGTGGATGCAAATGAATTTCAGCCGTAAGAAGGAAGAAGAGGTGAATAGGACTTTTGTCTCTGGGAGACTTGGAATTTCAGACGGGCTCCATTTTGGGCAATTCTATTTCGCCTGCCTACATTTTCTGATGTTGTTTCAGTTGGGAATGATAGAGTGATATTCCTGATCCTGAGCTGTTCAGCAGTGTTATGCCATGTTGTTAACAGCCGTCGGGTTCCCTGGATGTGCAGAGAGAGATGAATTCCCCACTGATTTAAAGAGATCTTATAAAGTCCGTCTGGTGTAATAGAGAGCAAAAGCTTTTTAACAAAGAAAGTTTCATGTAAGAACTGAAGGTTTTTTTTGCTTCTGTCATTTCTCTAGCATACCACAGTCTCTGATAGTCTAAGAAAATAATCTCTTTCACTGCATTGCTGCGCTCCTTGGAGAACTGTTTTCACATCAACTTTTTTCCCCCCAAAGCTAAGTATTTCCTTTCTTTGTCTCTAGTTAAATTGTGCTAGGTAAGCCATCTTCTAAAAGTCCGAATGCTACACAAATAATCAAGTGGCACAGAATGCTGGTTTGCAAAGAAAAATATCCAGCTCCCTGGATTTAGCAGCATGTGAAGTTATCCGCAGGAAGAATATCCCACCTACAAGAAATACATACACTAACGAGATAAAATGGAAGGGTATAAAAAAAGGGAGCAAACTCGCGATGTTATTACCATACCGACAAGTCCTAAAGGAGAACAGAAATGCCATTAACCACGTAGACGAAGGAAGATGCTCTACAATAGCTTTGATTTATTATCTCCTCTGTTTAAAGAAAATGATTAGTTGAAAGGTAAGATATACAAATTTCTGCCTATGAGGTTGACCAAGTTTGCACAATTTGAAAACAACGACAACAGTAAAATGGTCCTCCCTCATCTGCAGCTTCACTTTCTGCGGTTTCAATTACGTGTGGTCAATTTTGGATGGTCTGAAAATATTAAGTGGAAAATTCCAAAAATAAACAATCCTAAAGTTTTCAATTGCGTGCCGCTCTGAGGAGCGTGATGAAATCTCTCGCTGTCCCTCTCAGTCCCATCTGGGACGCAATTCGTCCCTTTGTCCATACTGTACATGCTACCTGCCCATTAGTCACTGAGTGGGCTTCTCAGTTATCAGGTCCATTATCAGGGAGAGAGAGACACCATACTCACCTAACTTTTATTACAGTATATTGTTGATAATTGTTTCATTTTATTATTAGTTATTGTTGTTAGTTTCTTACCATGCCTAATTTATAAATTAAACTTTATCATAGGTGTGTATGTACAGGAAAAAAACAGTATCTATAGGGCTCAGTACTATCCACAGATTCAGGCATCCACAGGGGGTGAGGGGGTTGGACAGTACCCCCGCAGAAAATGAGGAACTTCGACCTTCAGGAATCAATACCAATTTAGCATTTAGTGTGTGTCCTGGACACACATCCCACAACAAACACATTGGCTGATTCGATACAGTGTTTTATCTGCCTCTGCTCCTTGCTCTTCTGGCCCCAGGACGGTTGTCTAGATCAGCAATATATCGCTATGTCCATATTACCTCTACGTGAAATTCTGAACAGAATAGTTTCTAATTATTTTCTTATTAAAATGATCTAAAATGAATGACAACTAGGTCCAAGACTATATCAGACCACAACTGGTAGACAAAATAAACATGAGTCCCTTCCTTATTCTTAGGCAAACTAGGAAGGTGAAACAAAAAGCTCTCTCTGTACCCGCAAAGGGTCTAATAACAGCATCAAAATCATTAACTGAGTGCCAGGGACTGAATTAAGGGCTTCGGTGATTTCATTTTCTCATTTAATCATGACCATAATCCTTACGGGGCGTGTGTTATTTCCCAGTTTGCATATGAGGAAATCGGGGCTCAAGCAGATTCAGTCATTTGTCAAGTGGTAAGTGTTCAGTGCCGGATGCAAGACCCTTGCACCATTAGAAACGTGTCCACTTTAAATGGACTAGCAAAACTGTGCTGGAGACATTGGTAGAGTACTCAGGTGGGGAAACAGGCTAGAGAAATGCAACGGGAGAGCTGACATCCCTGGGCATGTGTCTGGGGTCAAGAACCCCTGATACTGAGAGGTGGCGGCACTGAAAGGTTATCCAGATGTGTTCCACTGGGCAACACCTTACATTATTTACTTATCAAAAATACTATTGGGAAGATGGGGGATTGGGCAGGGCTGAAGGGCCCTCCCGAGACTTTGAACTTACCATATAATACCAGTTCTGTGAAATTGGGTAAATTATTTAATCTCTCCAAGCCATGGCCTCTTCCACCACAAAATGGAAATAAGAACAACAATCCATGAATATTTGCTGTGAGAGCGGAACGGGTTTTTTAAAACACAAGCACGACGCTTGACACCTATTTAGGCATTAAACGCATCTTACTCCCCTCTTCCCTTCTGGACTTAAATTTAAATTTTACTAAAATTTTTATACGTTAAACAGATTATTACTGGGGTTTTTTTCCCCAGCTTTTCAAATTTTGGGGGTTCCTTGAGTCTGTTATTTTTCTGGTTTGCATTCGTTACGGTGAACAAAATATTCTATACAGGGATGTGAGATAGATTTTGGTAGAATATTAGAAAGAAAATGGGGCATAGAAATCAGAAGATAGGAATCTGAGTCCTGGCTCCACCATTTATCTATCCAATCATACTTATAGGCTCTCTGATCATGAGACAGCCTAATTCCACTGCCTCTGTAGGTGATCTATCCTCCTGGATTCTTTAAGACCTCTTTTTCTTTGGTGTCCTATAGTTGCACTATGAAGTGGCTAGATGTGTATTTGTTTATTATTATTTAATCCTACTGAGGACTTGTTGTGTTTCCTGAATCTGAAAATTGGCGAACTTCAACAATTTTAGAAAATTCTCAGTCTGCTTGCTCTCTCCTCCAAGCTCCCTCAACATACTTCTAGTATATAAAATCAGATTAACCATAATCCTTGGTTCTTGGCACACTTCCATCATTAATTAATTCTGTTTATTTAGATTTTTTATTAGTTATTTTTATAATGTAATAAGCACCTGTGAATTCATTACCAAAAACAAAACAGCTAGGACTTTTTCAATAGCCTGCGTATGGCACCTTCTACCAACTTATCCCCTGCTGCTGCCACCCAAGGTGACCATTGGTGAGAACAATCATCTTTCCCTTACTTTCTTTTTGTTACTGTTTTATTGCACCTACATGTAGTTCTAAAGAGTTATTTTTTATCAGTTACTTTTAATTTCATTAAAGCAATATACTATAGATAATCTATTTTCCTGTAGATTGCTAATTTCTGCATGCAGTTGAATGTACTATAATTCACTTGTTTGGGATGCTGTATAACTGCTATTCCTTCTTTGACTAATGTCCTTTCCCCATTTTCTGTCTCCTTCTAGAACTTTGATTAGATGTATGTTACAATTACTCAGTCTATGATATAGTCTTTTTTCTTTGTGGGTTTTATTCTGGTCTGAGCTTGACTTTGGTCAGTGTATTCCTATCAGTACAGATTTTCCAGTTCACTAATTCGCTATTCGGTTATGTCTAACCCGCTTCATTGAATCTTTTGATTGAAATTTTTCATTTCAATGCTTATATTCCATTTCTAGAAGTTATTTCCCATCAATGTGCTTAATAGTTACGAGTTTCTCTCTCGTTTTGTAAACATATGAAACATTTTAATTTTATTTCTTTGCCTAATCACTCCAACATCTTTTCTTTAGTGGTCTGACTTCACTGTCTACTGTTTTTCTTGGTTTTCAGTAGTGGCTTAATTCCTGATGTCCCTCCTTCCTTTCTTCATTGCGAGCTCTTCATTTTCCTCGGAACTCTGTCTGAGGGAGTTATTTAAGGCCTGGGTTACACTTGCATGTTTTCCACAGAGGAATTCTGTTTGTTTCTGCCAGTTTCTCTGGGGTACTACGAACCCAGGAAAATGAGACTATGTGCTTGAGGTTTTTCATAACACACATGGAGGATGAATTCAGACCTCAGACCCAAATAAGGGCCGATTTGTGGGTATATTGTCTAAAGGCAGACCACCACCACCACCCTTCTTCTACTTCGTGCCAAGGACAATAAAGGACAATTTCCTGGCTCCATCCTCTGGACACTGGGTTTATTTCTAGTACTTCCTTATACTAAGGTTGCAGTTTGGGTAACGCCAGCCTGTGTGATGGTCTCCTGTTTGATCCCGCAGAGCTGGGAATGTTGGGAGCATTACCCCTGCTCCCCAGGCCTTCTTCAGCCACCACGGTGAAGGCTCAACGTCTCAGAGTCTGGGGGAAACCCTCAGGATGAAAGCCAGTTCTAGCACCCCCCACAGGCGTCTTGCTCTTACTTCATTTTCTGGCTCCTGGGGAGTCTTTCCTTCTGATCCATTGTGGCAATGCATTCACAAGTAAAGTGTGCACATTTCAGTCAGCATGTTAACTATCATTGTGTGGGGGTGTCCATCAGGGTATCTGGTCCGTCATTCTATTGAACATAGGAGTCTCTCTGTCCCCATTTCAATGTTTATTTTCTACTCTAACAGTTTCTTAGTCTCCGGTCCTAGGTTTGCTCACCTAGGTTTCCTTGTCTAACACTCTTACTAAAATATAAAGGTGAGCCTATGTTTAAATTTCATCAATGACTACATAGTGCTCTTATGATAAAGTCCAAACTCATGCCCATGACATACAAAGTTCAGCAAGATTGGGCCTCGTCTCCCTCCCCGACCCCTCAACCTCCCCTATACATGGTCATACAAATGTCACGCACTCACAGCATCAGCCTTCAGCTCCCCCAGTACACTCTCATTTCTCTGAATTTTTATGTACACTGTTCTTCTGCCTGGGACCCACTCCCCTTCTCCCAGGTTTTTACCTTTACCCTTTGAAACTCATTTCAAAAGTCACTTCCTTTTCAGAGCATTTTCTGACCCACATCCTTGCTTGTCAGGAAAACATAATGAGGCACCTCTCATCTCTACTTCCTAACATGGCTACTTCAGTAACTACACAAGGTGATGATAAATGATGTTATCAGTCTCTCCGGGCAGGCTGGGAGCTCTGTGAGAACAGGGAGAATACATAATATATACAGTATAGATTTCAGGCGGGATAGCCAGCACTGAGCACAGTACCAGACACGTGGAAGGTGCTAACTAAATGTCTGTGGAACAAATACGTGAATCAAGTGGGCACAACGACACTTCAAAGTTTGGGAAATTTGATGAGGAAGACTTATTCTAATGTGTAACAATGTGTGTGTGTGTGTGTGTGTGTGTGTGTGGTTTAGATTCTCTGCTCTTTAAAATTATGCCTCATTTTCTGACTTCCCATCAATAAAGAAAGCTGAGAGCTAACTTTCCATTCACTCTACCCTATAGATTTTGAAATGCTGGACTTATTACCATACCACCCCCAATGTCTTTGGAGCCAAATTAATAGGAAGAAAATAGGAAGTCTTCATGTGACAGTTGTCTGAGAACTACTTTGTCTTCTAACATCATTTTCTCTAGCATAATCGATTTGCCTTGCTGAAGGAACCTCAAACAAGGAAGCAAGATAGAGCTGAGAGAATGTTTTTTGAGAAACAAACATTTTTCAACGTGATGAAACTAAAGCTTTGTGTTTGATTCTTTTCTATGAAACAGAGAGATAACAAACTGTTAGGGTTTCAAACTAACTCCTTTGAATCTTCTGGAAAGAGAATTCTTATTCCCTCTACGAACACTTTTCTTTTCCAAGATATATTTTTAAAGGATGCTAGTTTAGCAATAATTCTAGGCACATCTGATTTGGGCAGGAGACCCTGCACATTAGTCATCAACAGACAATGGACTAGAACCTTTATCAGGCTATAAAATGTGAAGGGTTCTGAAAGCTCTTGGTATTAGCATATTTAGTGGAATATAACTTTAAAAATGCCAAAGTCTTCAGAAAAACAAATTTCGTAGTATGTCTACATGTATCTTTCTGTGAGCACACGCATGCCAACCCCCACACACGTGTGGGCAACGGAATTAGAATTCTGATGGCTACGTGTCTCAAAATTTAAACCATCAAGCCATTAATATTTTGAAGTAATTCCTGCTCTATTTCCAGTTTGAGCCGAGTCCATCATAAAAACGCTGTGAGAAAGGAAACACACTGCATAGATTCCATTTGGCAAATCAGGGGCCTGTAGATCTGACTGTGGTTCAGCCTCTGGCGCCATCAGTTGGGCTCAAAATCAAAAGCTGTGGAAGGAGGTAATTAGCAGGGACTCTAGACCACTCCGCTGGCAACAGCAGGCTTCTTATAGCCACTGGGAAAGTGGGTGGGAAGGGGTTCAGAAATGTTCTCTAAAATAACATTGCTCCTTGAGAATGGGTGGCTGCAATTACAGGGCTGTTTGCACGGCAGGGGGGGGGCGGAGAGTTAATTGTGAGTAATGTGCTTGTTGCCACCTTTGTTAAGGTGTCAAAATTTAATTAGAAAGTTCAGCTGCTGGCAAGGACAGTCATGATAGCTTCCTGCCCGATCAAAAGTCTAGAACCCAGGTAACATCTTCTAACCCACCCCCAGAGGTAAAAGGGGAACATGACCTGGGCACGGAGACCACCACCAAGCCTTGGTAAAGAGGGCACAATCCCACTCACTCCTGCAGAAATGAAACCAAGGAGAGGCATTCTGGCTCAGCGATGAAGACAGAATTTATGGAGTTCACACGCAGAGCCCTCCGAAGCTCCCCCCGCCAGGCTGTTGATTTCTTCAGCTTGAGCGTTAAATGGAAAGAAATTGGCTCCATTTAGGCCCCTCGACTTGGCTGTGGACGTGATCATTTACAGATGAAGGTGAGGTAGCCGGAAGTGGACAGAAGATGAGAAAGCTGTGTTCCAAACTGACCAGCTGAAGGAAAGTTTATATTTTAAAAAAACAATCCCTCGGTCGGTGACTCACGGGGAAAGACTTCTTAAGCTTTCTTCAGGGAAACCCCAGTAAATAACATGTATAATAAAATGGAGATGGTGTTGTCTGTTTTGTTGGGCTGTTCAGTCCACATAATAAACCTTCTGGCAAAAAAAGGGAAACATTCTGAACACGATTCTCTCTGGGAAACCCCCAAACGGCAAGAACGACTGCGGCCGCCTTGCAGTTTTACAGAATATTTTGTATCTCAGAATTACATGAGAAATAAAAACTTGGAAGCAATGTGGAAAAAAAAATCTGCTTTTTGTTATAAGGCTGAGGAGTTTTTGGTCGGCTGCTTGCATGATTCACACTGCTCCCCACTCCTCTGAAACTCAAAACCACCTATCGTAAAAGCAACACTGGCTCAAGTTAATTCTTCCTGCTTTGTCCCTGGGAGAACCAGCCGCTCTAAGCGTGCCCCACTTGACACAAAAGAGAAATGAATGAAAACGTCTCGGCCTGCATCGACTTACTGGAATATGGTGTAAATCAAACACTTGAAAAGAGATCTGGAGTTCGACGTTTCCCCCCCCCCCCCCCCTAACGTGGGGTTCTAACTGACATAATCTATAACAGTTTCAGTTCCTCTCTTTTTAATTAGCAAAAGCTTTTGGAATTTTGTTGTGTTGAGTCTCTAAGAACATCATGCAAAAAAAAAAAATGTTGAGCAAAATAAAATGTGCTTCTAAATGATTAAAGAAAGGCCTGTTTGTCGGGGATAGGAATTGTCAGAGTACTCTGTTCTCTGTTCCCCAACCCCGGCCCAGAATGCTTTGTCAAAGCCACACGGTGTCTAATCAGTGAGTCTTTAGATTATTTTATGTTAATTAAAATTATGGTTAGTTTTGGGGGTTAATGTATACATGTACGTGTGACTTCAAAGGCTTCCCAAATTACTGGCTGAGCCTGCTTGCCTGGGGCAGGCCTGATCTGTGATAAAACTGACCACATTAAACCAAGTTTATTGCTGTGGAGTTTTGTGTTTTTTTTGCAGGTTTCTTAGAGAATTTACCATTTTAAAACACTCTCTCGGAATCCCAAAAAAAGTAAGGGGGGGGGGAAACACATGTAAAAGGAAAAGAACAAAAGCGCTGGCTCATATCAGAAAAGCAAATCAGCTCCCCAGATTACTGAGAAGATGTGAAAAAGGCAGAGAGCAAGGCTGTGATAGGGTGTCACTTCTACAACTTGCTTGCTGCTGCTGCGTCTTTCTAAATATGAAATGTTCCAGGGCATTGATTTAGCGAGAGGAAACCCTAGCCAAAAACATTAATGAAAAGTGGTTAATACTACTGACTCCAGTGTCTTCTTCAGTTTGTGTCCTGCAGATGGTAAGGCTCCCATGAGTGAGTGCTCAGTGTCTGTCAGGGACGGTAATTAGGGAAGGCTCGGGAGGGTGGTCAGAATAAACCCTGATGGGCACAGCTGCGGAGAGCCTCGTGGGAGCTGGGCAGGGGACATGTCTGGGATACAGGAACAAACACAAGTGGGGACCAGCGATGGGGACCGAGTGGAGGACAGGCTGTTGACAAGGGAGCGTGTCAGCCTACATCCTATTCTGATGACAGACTAAGCTCCCGGGAGGCCTCGAACCCAGAAGATGGGGAAGGGGCACATTGTTCATCTGCATCATCTGTCCCTGAAAACTCTCCTTGGTTCCCGGGCTCACTTCCTTGACTAGGAGACTCTTTTGATGGGTCTCCCAGCTCCCATTACGTTTATCCTTGGCACTGCTGCTAAATGGCCTAGAGCACCACTCTGACCTTTCGTAGCTTCTCGATGGCACAGGGCACAGTCCACTACCCTCAGTGACCCAATCCCCATCCTGCTGTTTGGGCAGAAGTCCCACCATGCCATGCCGGACCTCCACCAGTCAGGTGCTCCCATGACAATGCCCTCCCACCCGTCCCACAAACTGCAGGTTCTCCTTACGAGCTTTGAACCCTGGGCATACCTTTCATTCCCGTTTTGTAAACTCCATTAGACAGAGAGCTTCTTAAGGGCAGACATGAACGGCTTACTAATTTTTGCATTCTTGGCACCTAGCAAGTGCTCCATAAAGACTTGTTGAACTGAACAAATGTGAAATGAGAGAAATGTTAAGTGACATCAAACTCCAGCAGACAGGGCAAGCAGGAATGACGCAGGAAAGAAGGCTGGCTCTCAGAGAGTGGGAGGTCACCTGGGGAAACCCAGGCAAGGACACCGGCTCCCTAAAGTGGGGGCAAGGGACAGAGTTTCAGGAAGCTGTTGCCCTAAAACATGGCTGAACCCCGAGGGTTTGCTGCACGTCTGGTTGCTCTAATCCATGTGGTCAGCACAGCATGGCCAGGTCTACTTCCCACTGCAGTATTTTCACAGAGCAGAGAACGTGCCAGGTCAGGGCACCCCTGACTTCTCAGCAGATGACTCGTCTCGTGCTGATAACAGGACAAGGGCAACAGTGATTGACAGAGATGAAGTTTCTAAGGCAAGCCAAGTCAATGCAAATGTGCTAGAAACAGACTGGTAGAGAAATAGAAGGAAATAAATAATACGGTTTGGGGAGAAACTTTCAAGAACAGCATCATCCTGTCCCCCAAGGGCAGCAGATACAAACTTTGAATACCCTCAGAAGTCAGGAAGGACATTTAGTTAAAGGGAGAGTCCAGCCTAATCCACGAATGAATCCCACATTGAAAATAAACAAGTTAACATGCCCCAACTATTTCCCAACCACAGGTTACCTTCAACTCTCCTTTCAAAGCAATCAAACTGTATTTTCTATTTAGAAAAACAAGTGTCAATGAACGTCACGGTCAAACTTTAGCAGGGTCCAAAGTACGGAAATAAAATCGCCAAAGAGGAAAAATGTGAACATGCCTTTAACAAGCTAATATTATTGAGGAGAACAGTTCTAAAGAGCAAAAAGGTAAAAAGAAGGAAAGAGAAAGAAAACTGAAACTATAAACCTGTACAAATAAACTTTCTACTATTTATATGTGTCAAGTTCAGATCCACTGTCCCTCTGGATTTATAACCAAAGCGAAGCACTGGTTATACACTTAGTCTCATCTGGAAAACTCCCTGGAAGTTCTCAGAGCTCCTTAGCACAAAAGTACAAAGAGATATGGTAATGACTTCCCTGAACAAACAAATAGACACAAAAGAGTGAGTTGGTTTGAGCTTTGGGGGCACACCCGGTGGCCTGTGGCTGCTCTGATCCTGTGCCATGAAGAAATGTCTTAGGCCTCTCTAGATCTTCCTTCCAGCCTGGGGGCTGCCAACAGTCGTTTTCAATGAGAAAACGGAATGACTCCCCACCATCACTGTCAGAGCTGTGAACAGAATCCAGCCACAGGCTC
The DNA here is from genome assembly GCF_001890085.2 of Hipposideros armiger. Classification (NCBI taxonomy): domain Eukaryota; kingdom Metazoa; phylum Chordata; class Mammalia; order Chiroptera; family Hipposideridae; genus Hipposideros; species Hipposideros armiger. The sequence goes on along the minus strand of NW_017731356.1, from coordinate 3,849,044 downwards.
CCCGGCTACTGGCAAAAGGATGTGCTATTGCTGACGGCTAATGGGCTTGGGAAGGGTGTGATGAGACAGCTGAACTTCCGGTCAGGCTGGACCTGGGGCTTGAATCCTAGCATTACATCAGACTGCCTCACAGCAAAACCGAAGGCTGTGGGTGCAAACTCTTCCTCGATGGGGAAAGCAGGGCAATCGTGTGTGTACCTTATACTCTGGCTGCTGTTAACACCTAGAGTCGTTAATTCCAAAACGTCGAGTTATTTAAAATGATATTCCCAGGAGCCGTCCTCAGAAACTCAGGAGACTTGGGAGGGGCCCAGGAGTTGGCATTTTAACAAGCAGCTGGGTATGTCCAATGCGGGTCGGTGGGGGGGGGTGCACACCGGGAGACCCTGAGTTAGAGACTGTCCCTGTCCTTTTGTCTGCTCTGCAAGAGTGTCCCCACTCAACACTGGTGCTACAAGAAGGTGATATTGTTTAAAAACATTGGTGGGGGTCAATATTGTGAATACCAATTCACAATATTGCCACGGGGATATAAAAGACAGCCCGGGGAATATAGTTAATAATGTTGTAAAGGTGTCAGATGGGCACTTGTCTTATTAGGGAGACCACTTCATGGGTGGTGTAGATGCCTGACCACTGCTCTGTACACCTGACGCTGCAGTTTATTAATATTGAATGTCAACTATAATTGACTATATATATATATATATATATATATATATATATATATA
>NW_017731356.1:3803746-3848290 GCF_001890085.2 Hipposideros armiger | reverse complement strand
ACACACACACACACACACATACACACAGTCACAGGGTGTGGAGTATAGCATAGGGAATAGAGCCAATGGAATTGTAATAGATACATATGATATCAGAGGGGTAGCAGATTGGGGGAGAGAAGTTATCACTTTGTGAGGGGTGAAATGTCTATTACATTGTTTTGTACACCTGAAACTAATAAAAAATTTTGGGGGGATGTTATTTAATAAAGTTTAAGAATTGTGGTGTCAAACACATTTCCATGTTTCTTTATTCCAGCACTCTCCACTGAAAACAATGCTACCGTACTCTGTGTCTCCCCAGACGGGAGATAAAGCATGTAGTGTGTAACCCAAACAGTTTTCATCATCAAACCTCCTTTTTCTTTAAATAGGCTAAGCGGACCTTGGGAACTGCTGCTATGTGGGACTTTTGGGTAAGGACATATATAAGCACACAGAATGACTGAGGACCATCTGTCATACCTAGATGGGCATGGTTGAGTAAGAGGGTACACGAGAAGAAGACCCTGGGGCAAAGATGCCAGCTGAGAAGAACACGTGCTGAATTTACAAGCCAAACAGCAGCTGGGCAGCCAGTTAATGCCTTTCAGGTGACAACAGATAGTCAAGACCTCGGTACAGAGTACGCTTAGATATATGGAGAATGGGGATGATGTGAGTCACAGCCACCTCTGGGTCAAGACCGTGGCCCTTGAGCAAAGCTCAAAAGACCATGCAAGTGCGGAAACCAATGACACCAAAGACAGCCAATGCCTTCTGAGAGTTTACTTTGTTCCTAGTGCTGTTTTAGAGACATCACAGGTATTATTAGCTCATTCAGTCTTTGCAGGAATGAACATCAAGCAACACTGAAGAAATGGAGAAAGAGGCTCAGAGTCACTTGTGCAATGTCACCCAGCTATGATGAGGCAGAGCCTGGATCTGAGCTTAGACGGGTGCTTTAACCCTCTGTACTTCTGTGCCCCTTTAATCAGAAGGGTAGGTTTGCAGGTGGGGGACACTGTTTGAGCAGCAGGCACTTTTTGTTTTTCTAAAGGGAAAGGCAAATGATCAAATTGGCAAGGATTAAATGAGAAGGTAAAGAAAACTGTAACACTCGTTGTAGGTTACGATGAGGTGAGATGTTAGGAATGTGACTTGCTCTAGCTTTGAGGGAAGTAATTTGGTGGTATGAATCAAACACTGTATAATTATTCATTCTCTTTGATGCCAATTCCACTTCTACAAATCTACCCTAAGGAAATAATCAGAAATGTAGGTGAGGAATTACACACAAAGAGGTTTACTCTAAACTTACATGTAACAATAAAACTTAGATTGAAATCATGTCTCTATATTAGAAAGTACATGAACGCAAAGCTGAGTTTGAATCATATCCTGACTTGTTCGCGTATTACATATGTGATCCTGGGCTAGTTTGCTAGCTTTATTAAGCCTCATGTTCTTCGTCTCTAGAATGAAGAAAATAATGTCTACTTTATAGCAGGGACACTCAACAGCAGTACTATTAGCATTTTAGACAGGATAGTTCTTCGTTGTAGAGGGCTGTCCTATGCCTCATAGGATGTTTAGTAGCATCCTTGGTCTCTACCCAATGGATGCCACTAGCATCCATCAACCCACTTGTGACCATCAAGAATGTGTCTAGGCATTGCCAAGTGTCCCTACTTGAGAGCCACTGTCTTCCAGGATTAAATGAGCTTATCTGAAGATAACTTAGTGATGAAGGGGAAGAGAGAAATAAACAATTTTTGAATGGGAAAGTCAGGTAGAAAAAAGAAAAAAGGAAAGTTTACATACTATAGAATAAGTATATAAATACATATGCAGAGGAAAAAAAGCCAGCAGGAGAGAGAGAATGAAAATCTAAGAGCAGGGAAATAACTGATAAAGCAAAGTCCTAAGTATATGCTGAAGAGACGGCCTTGTCAAAATGGAGGTCCATCCCTAACCTGGGAGTGCAGAGAGAAAGGGTGAAGGAACAAAACGCTTCTGAGGGATTTCCTTTTTATAGTAATATTATTATCTATTAAAAATATATATAGGGCCGGCCGAGTGGCACATTGTTTAAGAGCTGGCTTGGGATGCCAGAGGGCCCTGGCTCGGATCCCACATATGAGGGCCAGTGACACTGCCCTCCACAGCTAAGACGCTGAACAACAGCTCAACCTGGAGCTGGGCTGCCGTGAGTCGCCGGCGACGGCGTGGGCTGCAGCCCCTGTGGCAGTGGATTGCCACAGGCTACCGTGTGTAGCCAGCAGCCAGCGTGAGCGGCCAGCAGCCGCAGTGAGCAGCCATCCAGAAGCCGGCGACTGATCTGCCTTGCCCAGGAAGAGCGCAATGATGGTGCCAACTTGGGCCAGTGAAGCAACGTCCTCCACAACTGGACTGAAGAACAAAACGACAGCAACTTGTCTGTTCCCCTTCTCCCAATTCCCCAGCGCTGTTCCAATTCCCCAATAAAAATCTTTAAAAAAAAATACACACACACACACACACACACATATATGAAGTTCTTATCCCACATGGTATAATGTATGTCGAAAGAGGTGGGAGTAAAGTTCAATCAGATTTCAGTTACACATACTGGAAAAAAAAAACCAACCTAATAATTTATTCCATCAGCATTTTATTGTGTCCAGCCCTGCAGAATGAGCTGTGTAAATAGTCTGGCAACGTAAACATTTAAATGTATGTTGGAGAACTGGCTACAGTAATTTCAGGTGAATCGATCATGGTGACCAGGTGAATGGCTGGAGACTTAGGAGGCTACTCCTGTCACAGCCTTTCCTTCCTCTGTTCCTTCTTTCCCCAATTTCTCTCCTTCACAATGTCACTTACTTCTCCCCTCGAAACTCTATACCTAAGTTCACAGTTTCTGACTTGTTTCTTCTGTCGTTTACATTCATTCATTGACCCGTTCCACAAATATTTACTCGCTACCTGTGATGGCCCAAGTCATAATGCTATTAATAAGCTAGCAAAACCATAGGGTGAATCTGGTCTTCACGGAGTCTGAAGGACAGTTAAGAAGACAGACAATGAACAAGTAATAAATCAATAAAGGTAACATGTAGCAGAATATCACACAAATGACCAACACACAAAATGCTGTTCTGCCAAATCCGGGCTTCATGTCCCCCGTCTAGCCCTAAACTGCTTTTTCACCGTTTGGGAGGCCCTCCTATTGCAGAAGCAGTTATAGTTCATCATCTTCATCAAAGACCTACCCCTGGACCACAACCGCCACCATTTTACAGAACCACCTGCCATTTTACAGAATCCAAGCTAAAACTTAGGTGTACCACTATCTTAGGTGGTATCTGGGCTCTACACACCTATAACCCGCACATGTCACTTTCATACTTCTGTGACTCGTCATCATTATAACACACTCAAAGCTTCTCATGAATTGGACGTGTAAACTTGTTAACAGCCTCCACAAGACTTGCTTCTACACTGACTTCAGCAATGTTTTCACATTTGGAGAAAAATCAAAGTATCAAAGTTTATGCTTCAATGCTATAAAAAAACAAAACAAAACAAAACAAAAAACCTCTACCTCTAAGTGGGCTAAGCAAGTTGATGTAAGCAGCTTTATCTTGGGGTCTGGGTGTCTTGTCCATCTTAAAGTGATTGTTTTAAAAGAAAAAAATCTTGATAGCCAGATGGTATATTCCATACCATAGCCGAGAAAATTTTCTGTTTGATAATCCACGAGTCGAACTGTTAGGCCACGTGGAAAGGGAAGAAAGAGGATGTTTAGGTTGGAACATTAGAAAAGTTTTTCGTGATGAAGATTCAAATTCTAACCGTACCTTACTAAGTCTATTTTTATGTCTTGTCCTAATGCTTAAATATAGAAATATATCAACTTTTTTTTGTTTTCACAGCATTCCAATTTTGAAATAGGCTTCTAGTGGAAGCACTAAAAATTATCCAAATTTATAAAAATTGGGTTTTCCTTATTTAATGAAAGACACATGGTCATGAAAAAGTATTGGTGCAGTAAGTTCTTTATAACACCCACAGCCCTTGAGCCTGTACCCCTCATCCAAGTGTGCAATCCCAAGTTTGAAAATCTTTTCAGTTGCTGTCATACTTTCTAAGGCAAATCATCAAATCAAAGGGCAGGGGGGAATATTTTTCATGGGAAGCAGATACCTCTAAAGCATACTGGTAAATGTGGACTGCTCATAGCCAGACTTTGCAATCTGAACAGATTCCAGCTCTTCAACCAATCCTAAATGAATTGGGCTCAGTTAACGAAGGTCATAGGTTCAAACCCTTATATGCTTGCACACTTATTTCAAGTTGGGCAGGGTTTATCAACCCTGACACACTGACACATATGGCCGGATCACTCTTTATTGTGGAGGCTCTGCTGTAAATAGTAGGATGTTGGCTTCTACCCCCTAGATTCCAGTCGTACCACTGACAATCAGACATATCTCCACACATTGCCAAATGTCCACGGGGAGCAAAATCACCCCTCGTTGAGAATCACTGACCTAAGTGGAAACAATGCGTTTTTTTCAGTTTCTTACTGGAGGGAATAATTACAGTAATAGAAGAATTTCAACAAGCTGATCCTTTTTTTTTTTAAGTTCTATTTTGTGCTCTGCATCAAATTGTCCTTTTTTTTTTTTTGCCTAATTCCTTGAAGTGTTACCAAATATTCTCTTTGAAGCCATGTGACATAAAGTGAGAAAATTTATGAGACTAATAGCTAATTACTTCATAAAGGAAAATAAAAGAGTCCCAATCAGGACTTTTTGTCATTAAAATGTGGTCAATAATAATAATTTATGTGGAAGAATGTGTGTTGTCATTATGTAATGGGTCTTTAACATCCTATTTGTTATACAACTAATATTCCTAAATAAAGTTAGCCTTTTCTATTTTAGGGCTGATTCGATTGGTTGGCACACAATTAAATATATTTGCTAAATCCTTATTTGAGTGCTATTTTGTTGTCTTTTTAGGACTTTTTTTTTTTTTACTAGATTCTGCTTATCTCAATAATTAAAAGAAAGGTATCCCTTACTGTGGACTAAAATAATATGCATCCAGTTGAGGCAAACAAAATGAAAATGATTTAGAAAAAGAAGAGTTTTAAATTAAATTATGCTAGTCCTCCTTGTAGTTTCTTAAAAACTTAAGAGTCCCAAACAAGTGAGACTTATTTTAGGTTCTGTTCTGGGATACTTATCTACCTGCTCCATCCATTCTGATTGCTCAATTTTTAATAGACAAGTGTATGTCTTCTACCTAATAATTATCATTACAACTGGATTCAGGCAGACCCTCCCCTGGCCTTCTTCTAGCTTCCTACAGAGTGCCCAGATTCGCTTGTTCAGTCTACTTAAACGTTAATGCTGCCGCCCCCCACTGTCCCCCTCTCCTTTTTGTATAAAAACTTTTCTTACCTTATTGGATTTCTAAGTTTATAAAAAAATAATACATGAGTACAGAAATAAGTAAGTTAATACATGGATGTCTAAAGAAGTAAAAAATAACCCCTAACTGTTCTTCCAACCCATTTCCTACACCTTTATGCTTAAATACATCCAGAAATGCATCTGTGTGCATGCGTGCGTGTACACATGCATGCGTGTGCGCACACGCACACACACACACACACACACACACAACTGCTTTTCTGTCTCCTCTGCATATAAAAAGATGTCTGTGAGAGAAAATATGTCCAAAAAGCTATGATGTAAGACATAATCATTCTCATTATTTCTCATTAACTGGAGTGAAGTCACTTCTTTTTGGACACAGTAGAGGAAATAAAATATACATAAGTCCCAAGCAACCTTTGGAGGTCTCTATTCTATCACCCACTGAGAGTTCTGAGCAGCAGATCAATTCTTGTTTTCCAATAGTCTATTCATCAAGGTTAATAACTTTGGGAACATAATATAGATTCTAACTGATCTCTCAAAGTTTTCTGCCTCCAATTGAAATGTCTTTTCCTCCAACTCATTAAAATTAAAGTCAGGGGGTTCCAAAGCTAGGCGGTAGCAATGCTCTTTTAAGACTGGTTTGCCAAAAAAGAACCGAAGGTTTACTGGTGTTGCGATAATTGAGACAGTTCATTTTTATGTGCACACAGAATGAAAACAACACTTTGAGGCCAATGAGTTTTGAACCTTTCTTCTTAACTGTAATGATATTCTTATTGGGTTATGTATAAATTAAGAGAACCAGATGGGCTCTCCTTAAAACCCAGGGAACTGCATTTGATAAACTTCTCTAATAATGGAGCTGACTGCACCTGAACTGCTTAGAACGTTCTGGCTCCCTCTCGTGCTTTTTAAATATGAGAGAGGGCACGTACCTTAGGACACTATACTATCTGCCCCTTTCATTTATCAAGATTATAACACACATCATCAAGACATTTCTAGGTTTGACTATGGGCTTTCAGCATCTGTCTACACTGTGTCACATATGACAAAGGACAGGAATTTAGGAGTTGAAGATATGGCATAAGAGGCAAGACAAATTAACATGGATCTAGCACCTGTGCTCTTGAGCATAATTTATTTTGGTGACATTTGATGTGGCACCCTCCGTCTTTGCGAACGACTGCTAGAATCCAATGGAGCACCCAAACAGTACTCTGGGTAATAAGTACTTTTCCCACTGATGGAGGCTGACAATGTCCACTCGTCTTGCTGAATGTGTTGGGAAATCACTAGACAAAGTAGTCTTTAACTGTTGTAAAAACAGGTGTTTAAATCTGATTTTCCTTCCCTCATCTTTTCTTAAATGTCAAAGCCCTCCAGTGTGTATACATTTATTGCATTTACTCTAACTGCAACTTAATAAAGACTTAGTCATTTTAAAATTCTGCTTTAGCATGTTTGGGTCCTATATCTTCCTTTCAAATGTTCCTTCTCTCCAATCAAGGCAGTCAACTTCAAACTTCTGCTGGGGTGGGGGGAAATACAAGAATCCTTTAGATTGAAAAGATCAACGTTAAGTAAAGTGACAGTAAATTTCTCTTTCAAAGGTAATAAAAAATCCATAAGGGAAGAGATTAAATGTAGTTTGTCCCCATAGCTTAACATTTTTTGAAGCATTCATTTCTGAACCTAGGATTCCTTTTAGTTTTCATTTGTGTTTCTGTACCAACTTCAGTAAGAAATCTGAGAGCTTTTGTTACAGCATTTTATTTCTTACATTTTTAAGTCTTTCTCTATCTTTAACTTGCCTAATTTAATATCAAATACATTTAACCCAAACTCAAAGTCTTTAATGAAGAAAGAAAATTAGAAGTCTATTGAATTTTTAAAAATGCCTGCCAAGAGAGGGCATCAAATTAAAGAAGGAAATTAAATTGCTTTCCTCTCTCTAGGACAAAATATGGAGATTACTTTTTACCTGAAGGCCTCAGTTCTAACAATACATTCTGAATTACATTTGTGCTCACAAAACAAACAATTAAAAAAAAAAGAAAAAGAAAAAAACTCCCTGTTACTGTATATATTTGTTCACATTCTCAAGGCTGACTCTGGAAGTCCTAGTTCTGGCCTTTCTCACGAAGACAAGACATGGTTCAGCGAAACCCCTCTAAGTAGGAGACAGGCTGCACCCTAAGCGTCTTAGGTATCACAAGGCCAACGGAGAAACATTTTGAAAGGGAAAAATAAGTAACGGGCCTGAAAGCAAAATGTCTCCTGAGCAACTGTGGTCTCCTCACAAAAGGAAAGTTTGCTTTTTAAGGAGAAATAACAAAATACACATCATTTTTCAAAGAGGAATGTAAACCTTGGTGCTTTGCTCCATCATGGGTTCATAATGTAAATCTAAACGTGTATTTGTTGTGAAAGTTTGTTTTCCTGGAGTTTAGAGGATTAGCTCCCAAACTCTATGTGTCATCTAAAGATGAATGAAGCAGATCAATTTTGCTGTCCCTGAGAAGATGAATAGTAGGGTCGTTCCATACATGTCAGATTATACCTGTGTGTGCACACGTGTGCACTACACTTCACATATGTGGGAACATGAATGCAATCACCCTGCTCATCTAAAGAAACATTAATTAAGCAGGCTTCATTCTCTTTAGTGTCTGGTTAGTATCATCACTAATAAAATGCCATTCACTTAATAAACAATCAGCCATTGTGAGTCTCAAATGAGTCACCTATCCCAGCTGGCTCACGTAGATGGCAGGCAGCAAGTCAGGTGTGTTGCCTTGGGGACAACTCACAACCGGCATTCCAGCATGAGAGGGGAAAAAAGAATCTCGCAGTCTCCTTTTGAAGACTTCAGAGCTATAACTCTGGGGACAGCATAGCTTGTATTCCAGTGTTTTCCATTTATACTGAAATTCTAAGCTAAAGGAAAATAGCACGCAGATGTGCTGTTTTGATTCGAGGAGGCTTTTTCATGCCAGAGTCCATTGTCGGTATATAACGATCGTACTTTAAAAGTATTAGCGTTGCATTTTTTCCCCCACAAACTATCACTTATTCATAACATGAACAACGAAAGAGGAAGGGCAATGATTACCAGCATCTCCAAAGTTGCCAGTCTTCAATTAAAAATCAAAACGGTAAGCGTTTGCACCCTTGGCGCACTCACCAACACCCTACCTCCAATGGGTCCCGGCAGCCCGCCCCCCACAGCATTGTACCAAGTGTTCCCCATTTAGATGGTGGGTCTGGGGGACTGGGGATATGGAAGGGCCTTCCATACAGTCCCACAGGTACCCTCAATGAGCAGCAGTTTAGAAGTTTTGAGTTTTATTGCTCATTGGATTATAATTAGTTCAAAATCAGCAGCCTCTCTTAAACCGAACATTTAGCGCCCAGAAGAGCTTGACAGAGCGACTAACACAAACAGATGACTCCTGCTATGGAGAAGCGTTTTCTTTTGGGAATTTGACAAATGCCTTTAAGTCATCAGTGAGTCACAAGTGAAAGGGGCACATCATAAATGCTTCTCGAGTGGTCTAAGGGTTAGCACCTCCTCAAAATGTCAGCAGCTGGTTCCCTGATCTGCCGTAGGCACAGGCTTGCCATGAGCACACTTACAATTAGCTCAGGGTACTTAACGAACCAACAGGAGATGCACACAGCAGATGGCATTGTAGACACAGACTCAGCGTATGGAACTGACCGGGATCAGACATCCTTACTGCTTAAAAACTGAAATACATTATGTGGTATAAGAGCTAAAATATTGCTTTTTTTGTATTTTGTCCAAATGGGTTTTTTTTTCTCCAACAGCGGTAGTTTTAGAAATATTATCCTTCACGTTGTGTAAGAAATCTTTAATTAATTTCATAAGTTACCTGCTGTTTTAAAAAAGGAAACTATTAGTGGGCTGAGCTCACCCCTTTGCTCCTTCACAAATGTCTGTCTTGTACTTTTCTTGTATTTTTTTACACTTTATTAAATATTACTACTTGGTCACAAGTAGTTATATCAAAATATAAATTTATAAAGTGACACATTTTCAATACCAACCATCCACGTCAACTTAGTCCATAATAGCACATTCCATCCAATTAAACTTCAAGATTTCCCACATTTGTTTTACATTCTATATGTATGGCTTATGAATAGCAATTTTGATGAATTCCAGCTGGTTGAAATATGCAGGCAGACCTTTATATAACAGATTCTTTTCAATTCTTATTGTATTCAGTGAGGGCCATTTTAAGTGGGCCACCTGGGAGGATGAAGCACTTATAATCCTCTGTAGAAAAAAACAAAACAAAACAAAAAACAATCACCCTGCTAAACTTAAGACCATCTCACCCAATTACGATACTATTATATAATTAATACAAGTGAGAAGTAGTTCTAATCGTCTGGAAAACTCAAATTAAAATTAAAACAAGCTAAGCAACCCTACGAGTGACTAAATTGATCCTTTATTTATTGTAACAACAACGTTAAGATAATCTCCACCATTTGTGTATGTTGCCTGGTTTCGCAAAGCCATCATACACATTTCAGTCTCCCCTCCATTTCCCACACCCTCCTGCTCCCATCCAGCTGGAATACATCAAGGGCGCAGACGCCAAGTCAAATGTCGACCCCACCCTCCTCCATCCATTTTAAGGCACCTTCAAAGGCAGAAGACTGATCTAACTCAATTTCACCAACAAAGCCAGCCATCCTGCTATTTAAGACTCCAGTTTGGGGTTTTTATAACTGCACATTAGCATGAGAGCTTTGATTTTGGGTCAAAACTTCAGCAGCGCTGAGTTTCGTCAGAGTGTTGGACCCGTTCTGCAGAAGAGTTCACATAATTAAACCTTCCTAATCTTTGTTCTCAGGGTCCATCTCTTTTCTGATAATACCCACCTCTCTGAACTGCCCAATAACCAACTCTGAAAGGCATAATATTTTCCTTCCGCTAGGTCAAAACAGAACAGCCATTATGGGAGTCCAAATGCGTGTTTTCCCTGGTATCTGCACGCCCTGTATCGTTTGTGCACCGTCCCAGGTGCAGTCATCCCGACATGCACAGAAACACGCTTGACAAGACACACGCAGGAGGGGAGCGGGGGCTGGAGAGAAACAGGAGCTGCAGGACAAAGAACTTACTTTGTTGTTCCCCTGTGCATGGAGCCGCAAGGAAAAGAAAAAGAAAAAAGGAAAGAAATATGTTAAACATAAATGTATTTTAAAACTATGAGGTATTTTTCGTGCTAGAGCGAAATCAAAACAAATAATGTCACTATTCACTGACACCCATACAGACACATACAGCACCCAGAGCTCATGGGCCAAAGACTCAACTTAGATGAAATGAAATCACACATTTTTAACAGCAAAGAATCGTGACAGAGATTGCCCCCTTTCTTTCTACTCGGAAGGGTTGGAGAAACGGGAACCCGGCCAGGGAGCATGGGTCTGAATTGGTAATAAGTGAACTGTTAGTATGTCAGCTTGCTCTTTCCCGAAAGCCCCTCCTCCAACATGCCAAGCAGTGGAAAATTTCATCAGCCAATGCACTTTTAAACAAACACTGCATCCTTGGTTTCAAAGAAGGTGGGGGAAAAAAAAAGGAAGAAAGAAAGAAAAGAAAGCAGAGGAAAGAAGTGGGTGGTTCTGGGGACAGGATAAGCAGACCAAGTTAGAACCTCCATCTGTACCATTTCTTTATTTTGTAAATTATGCGCTTTGTCTTGGGTTGGCATTAAAGCGAAAACTGTATAGTGGGGATATGGCCAAAATAAACACTGGTCCACATTCAAGAAAACGGGTCTGGAAAGGTTAGTCACAAAAATGCAGTCATTTCTAAATGGGACACTCCGAAGAAGGGACCCAGAGGGCAGCCAGTGACAGGCGGCGGGCAAATGGCTCTCCTGTTTCAAAACTGGAGCTGCGAGGGTATGATTTATATCAAACAATTTAACTCACATATGGCTTAAAAAAATAAAACGGTGATTCATTACTCCCAGGGCAGCCCAAGTCCTCAGTAGGTCAGATCCTGTGGGGGTGGCGTGATGGGATATGGGCAGGGAACAGATCTGAACTCTTGTCACGAGGGGCCCAGGAGGAATTTCTCGCCGGGATGCGGGGCTGACAAGAACAGTTGGGGATGCGTGTGCATGTGTGCAGCAGACTGAGCACAGGGGGAGCAGCAGGTTGGGCTGGAGATCTGGCACGTTGTGAAGAGAGAGGAGGTGGAGTGGGAAAGAACGCAGACAGGAACTTTCTGGAGAGCGGCAAGGCAAGGCTCGCAGGAGAGTGTGTTTTCTGGAAAACAATGCCGATTGGTGACTTGGAGCAAATGTCTCATTCAAGGACCACGACGGCCATCACGTTTAACACAAACATCAATGCAAACGCTGATAAAATAGAGTGGAGAAGCTGCACGGCCCTGTGAGCTGCCGCGATATAACCGGTAGTGGCATCGCCGGCTTATGGGAGACGTCAATAACGATACGAGAATGAATGGAGGGGAGAAAAACAGGCTTTTGTCAAGAAAATACGCCAACTGCTCAATAAGGCAATAAAGATCCCCACAGGGAATCTTATCAGGAGTAAAATACTATTTTAGAGAATAATGGGACCCCAGTTCTCCGAAGAAGTGCAATATTGCTGAAAATACCTCAAACAGATGGAATTTATTGCATTCCACAGCAGTGCAGCTTTTGATCTAGCAAATAAGTTTCAGGAGTTCAACCAAGTATTTGCACATTAGGGAATGACTGGCTTCCTTGCTCGGTGGCAGATGGTTCTGTTTGTAGCGGCAACAGTGATGTCACAGAGTAGGGGGCCTTAATCCTTAAATAGCAGAAACATACAAGTGGAGGACGTGGTGTGGCTTTGCCATTTCCGCTTTCCTTCAATCATTTCCCAATTGTCTATTCTGAGAGAGGCATAAGAGGGATGAATGGGGAACTGTCGGTGCTTTTTAATTCCCTCCACTGAGCTGTGGGGCAGCCATTGAGGCTCGGATCCCTGAAGGTACCTCTGTTGAAGAGTAACTGATACGCCTCAGAAATGGCCAGGTAGCTGCTCTGAGTTCTGTGGGAAGCGCTGCTGAACAAGCTAAGGATAAAGCAATGTGTGGCAGCGCTAAGTGTGGGCATTGTCTGTCTTATATTATTAGACAGCTGAATGAACGCATGCGAGTGGCCACCATGTTAATAAATATTTATGGCGGTCTGTGGCCATTCCTCATTGTCCCCTAGAATGATACAGACACCCTCTCCCCTAATTGTCATGTGCCACACAGAAAAGTTTGGTTTTGGAGATTATCCAAAAGGAATTCCTGAAGTCCCAAAAAGACTTCATTATAGGATGGTTTCAATTTCCAAAGCAGTCCCAAAAGCATTAATTACAACTGAGAGAGTCCAGAATTCAGAGATAGAGTGAAATTCCAGGGTGTCCACTTTCTACTGCCAATTTTCATCTCTGAAATCATTCATTGTAGGGGGGACCATCTATCTATAGAGCTAATAGAAACCGCACAAAAAGTCTTGAGGTATACGACTGAACAAATACGTAAAACTGAATTTGCACCATATTTATTTCCAGGGCCCGCATGGATCTGCGGGCTGCTTCCTTCAGAGAGCCAGCAGGCCAGCATCTGAGGGCAGGCTCCTGAGTCCTCGCTTCCCCTGACAGCCTCGCTGGCTCACTCCTGACTGGCTGACGGAGCCTTTGAAGCCAGCCTGTCCACAGGGCAGCATAACCCCAAGACTCCCCGCTGAGCAATTTGGCTTCCTCAGCCAACAGGTGAGAAAATTCTCCTTTACATGCCCAATCCCAATGATAGTTTCCAAACAAAAGGGAACTACTAAACTGGAAATTACAGATTCATGGACACTAAGATTGAATGATTTTCAGTAATAATAATAATAATAATAATAATAAAAGGTTACATGACATTGAACACATCCACCCAGACACAGGCACTGAGCTAGATGTGATACACAACAGTCTTCACCTAATCTTATCAAATCACTCAAGGAAGGTATTATTATTATTTTGAGTTTAAAAAAGATAAACAACTGGAGAGTTAAATAAGTTGCCTAAGCCATAAAAAGAAGGGTTGGTGTTCAAATGTGAGTGTATTTGACTGAAAGTCTGCCTCATTTCACTGCACACAAAATGTTCCAGATAATTCGGAATCCTTAATGTTTGCATACAACAAGTCGTGTTGTGAGTTGAAAAAACTGCCAGAAAAATCAGTCATTTGTTACATCATGTTCTTTAGATATTTAATCAAATTCACATTTCTTTGTATTCAAACTTGTAGGAAAAGTTTACGTACATGTGTCAGTTAAATAATCTTGTAAAAGTGCTTTAATTGTAGCCAGTAACTACTGACACACACACACACACACACACACACACACACACACGTTTTATCTCAGTCTAATGATTTTTTTAAAAAAGTTAATTCCATTAGAAACATCTTTTACTTTGAAACTGTGTAAAATCCTACACACTTAGTTAACAATGTAAAATTTTATAGTGGTTATAATTTCAACTGAATTGCCAAAGAAAATAGAAATAAAATTCTGCCAAATCCAAATTCAGATTTAAATTAATTTTTAAAATATTGTGGCTGCTCAGAGAGGTCACGTGGCTAGAAGAACACTACATTTGCAGCTGGGAAAGGTTATGTGCAAGTTCATGGGGTGTCGGTGGCACAGTGGGGCACTGAATCCAAGCTCCTCGTTTCCATCTCACGGCCACACACTACACTGCTCAGATAAGACGTCTACATTTTTGCTTTGGATCCAGAGATTAAGGGACTGAAGGTACTTAGAACATGCACATGTGAAAATAGGAGGTGATTAGACAACACACATGGGAATATAGTTGGGCTATTAATTGCATTTTATACAGATACCCATCATAGTTTTTGTCACATTGCAATGGTTTATTTGCATCTCTCTCTTCCACTAGATTTGGAACTCCCATGAAGTAAGAATTGCATCCTTTTTTTATCTTTGAATCTCAAGAGTCCACCATAACAGTGATGGATGAAGGCAAGGAAGGAAGTGGGGGTAAAAGGCAGAAGGGAAGAAAGAAAAAAAAATTGTAGAAAACTCCAAGAGAAATGATTTAAGAAATGGAAGAAACAGGGTAGCAGAATGTTATGATCTGAGTAACATAAAAGCATTCCACCATGTGGACACGATAGAAAAAAAAAATACAATGGGACAGCACGTTATAAAAAAAAGTACACCACCTTAGTTGAATATAAAATTTGTCTGAAAGACCATTTCATTCAAATTTGGGTGATGGCTATTTATCTAAATGAAGCCAATCTTACACAATTAAAAAAACAATCTATGTAGATTTTTTTCCCAATCAAAAAAGAGGTGTCTTGTGTAGAAAGCAGAACTTTTTGAGCCTAGACTCATGTCCATGGAAGACACATAAATGTTCCATTATTAGCATAACAAGTGACTGATTGGCTGTCAACTCACTGGTTTATTGATACAAAAACAAAACGACACACCAGAATCCTAACATTTTACTGAGAGAGAGGCATCTGTTATTAGGTTAATCTGACTTCTTCATCAAATCTTTCTAAATGAGAAATAACTGTACTTAAAAGTATCCCTTCCCCCAAGTCTATGTTCACAAAATGGAATGTTTAGATAAGCATTCTATTTAGACTGCTTTCGGTAGTTAGCTGCCATTTAAACATCTCAAAGTCAAGCAATCGTGTAATATAACCTGGAGAACTCCACGGTGCATACGAAATGCAAATATTGTTTAGGATGAAAACTGAGGAAAGCACCGCTCATGGAATGCTGCCAAGTTTAATTTCCTGTCATGTCTTTGGCATGCAGTAAAAAACCCCTTTGTCTCGGTCTCCTAAACAACTGTGCCAAATGTGTGTTTCTAAACAAATAAAAATAACGTGAAAGGAATCAAAACAGATTGTGTGGGACAACTCTAAGTTTGCTTAAAACTGAGCATTCTTTTAAAGAATAGCAGATCTTTCACTGTGTGTCTTCTTTGTGTAGAGCTGTGAATGCACAAAAATCCAGATTTCTAAAAACAGTTCACTAAGGGATAGCTAGCTAGGTCATTTTGCTTTCCAAGACAGTTTTTTCCTCGCAAGAGATGTATTACATAATTTCTTTAAATAGCAAACTTGCCTAGTGCATTTAAAATAAGTTTCCTCTGTCTTCTCTGCCCTGGGAGCAGCTCTCCTGCCACAGCCCCTCATCCCCTGAAAATGTACGCGTGCACCAAGTTTGTTTCCACCCCCTCCTTGGTCAGGAGCACCTCTCAGCTGCTGAGCCGGTCGCTCTCTGCAGTGGTGCTGAAGCGACCGGAGACACTGACAGATGAGAGCCTCAGCAGCTTGGCAGCCCCACATACCCAGACNTGTTAGAGTTAAATTAATCCCCTAGAGTCCCGCAAGTTAGATAGATCTTAATGTCTTTGGAGAAATAAGTATATTTTTTAAGATTTATATGAAACAAGAAGCCTAACTTCTTCTGTGCCCACAATTATGTTAAAAGCTGGTGTTGCTTTACCTTATCCATGAAGACTTCCAGAGGTGACAGAGTAAGGGAAACAAATTTTTATATTGACTTTCAAAGTTGGGAATTCTTTATCTCATTTTGATTCATATCATCTAAACCCTGTAGACCATTTGTAGCTTTTTAAAACTCCAAATTTTTTGACTGTTTGGAAATGAGAGAAGGTATTTGCTCTGACTCCCTTGTCCTCTAGAGCAGTGTTTTTCTAATTGTGTTCCATGAAGCCCTAGGGTTCTGAGGGTATGCCCCAGAGACTGTCTTAGAGAATGAAAGGGAGACCAGTAAAACAAGCTTTTAACATACCCCACTTTTTTACCATTGCCGTTTTTGGCTTTTATATGTTTCATATTTGGGAGTTCTGCTGCTTAAACTTTGAAAACACTGCTATGATAGACCCTGCCTCTCCAGTAGGATACCTCCTCCATCCTGGTTGGGCCCTGAATAGTTAAGTGTCCAGGCCCAGAGATCTTAAGTTATGATGATATGGGTGCCATTAGACGTGGTAATGTTTGTATACAATTTTGTATTGTTCACTTCTCTCACTCAGTCTCTGTAAAACCCTGATGTGTCAGAGCAAGATTTAGGGCATGATGATGTCACCCCGAGAGATTTGTTACATAAGATGAGCTTGGGATGAATTCTCCCTGAGCCTGCCTTTGATGTTCTTTTCTTTGTGTGGACTAGAAATTCAGTCTTTTTTCTTCCCCTTCTCCCAGGAACCCTTCTCTGAAGCAACAGCTCTTCTCCTACGCCATTCTGGGCTTTGCCCTCTCAGAGGCCATGGGGCTCTTTTGCCTGATGGTGGCCTTTCTCATCCTCTTCGCCATGTGAAGGAGCCATCTCCACCTCCCATAGTTCTTTCTCCTGTGTCTTGTCTGCCCTGTATGTTCCTTTTCCTATACCTCCCCAGGCAGCCTGGGGAAAGTGGTTGGCTCAGGGTTTGACAGAAGGAAGATAAATAAATACTGTATTAATAAGAAAAAAAAAATAAATAAATAAATAAAATAAAATAAGTTTCCTTGTCAAAATCATGACTGAAGAAAACATTTTCACAAACATTACCGCTTTGTGTAAGGAAGGTGTACACACACACACACACACACACACACACACACACACACACACATGCTGATCTTTCATATAACCAAGCATATTTGGAAGATAAAGATAGCATAAAATATCTACAATCTCATTGGGCTATAATTTCCACAGTGTTGTACCCTCTACTTGTTAAAGAAAGTAGTGATGAAAACGATAATTACTATCATCACCATTATCATCTTTATTATAAATTATAATCACCTCATCTAGTCTTGTCAACTGTGCTATGGGGGACTTCTGTTATCTCCACTTTTGAGATGGGAATCTTGGAACACACAAAGGCAAGGTCACCTGCCCAAGGTCTCAGTTTGTACGTGAGCATCGGAATTTCAGTGTAAGTATTAACAGTTTGACACTCCAGCCAGTGCTTGAACCCACATGCTCGGCCCCTTCTCATAACACCCAAACTGTAAATCTTATGTAAGTAACTAAAGGGCCTTGAAACGCTCTACTGTTGCCCCATCTCACTCGGAACAAAGGTCAGGTGATACCCACGTCCTGCCAGGCCTGCACGGCCTGCCCCTGGGCACCCTCTTGGGAGCTGCCAACCACTCTGTCCTCCCTCCATGGGATCCGGACATGCTTTTCTGTTGTTCTTCTGTCTGGTGAGATGGCTTTTGCCCTCGCTCATCCTCTGGCACAAAGATTCTTCTGACTTTCATGCCATTTACTCACTCCCTTCCTCCAGAAGCCTACTGCTCAAATGTCACTCCTTCAAAGGGGCATTCCCAGATCACCTTTACCAAAACAAAGCTCGCCTGCCCTCACTCTCACTTGTGTTTCTTTCGCTTGATTTTTGTACAGAACGTATCACCCTCTTAAACTGCACGACATAATCACAGTTATTGGTCCTCCTGTTGAATGTCTGCTCCTTGCTGGGGAGACCTCGCCGCTAACCTCTGCGCCACCAGCGCCCAGCAAAAAGCACAGGCTCTACGGGCTTTTGTGGAATGAACGAATACAATACTGGGTATGTGTCCATTTTTAATACAGAAAGTTTGTGAAATTAAACACACTACGATCAAGGCATAGGGAAGAGCCATCAGCAACGCTTAGCGTTAACGACGGGAGCAGCCATTTTTAAATGATTTCTCGTGTGTGGCCTGTCTATGCAGCTATGTCTGCACACAATTGATAAAAACGGGACAGCAATGATGCAAATCATATGCAGATACCCCTGTGCCTGGGCATCACCAGGAAGGGGCCTGGTTTCACCTCATGTGAGGGCACAGTTTATGTTGTATGAGGGGGTTCACTGTTAGAGGTGCTGACCAGACAAAGGTAGGTAGGATGGGGTGAAGAGGTCTGTGTGTGTGCAAACATTTGGGCGCACGTCCCCAGCCCTTTCCCCTGGAGCTCTGCCAAGTCACAGTGTGACCTCCCAGGCGTGGTCAGGCCCGAAACCCCCCAGAGAGCTTTCCATTGTCCTATAATTGTATCTCAGACTTTGTCTTCAGAAGGCTCTGCCCCTATTTGGGGCCTAGAAATAACCTACCTTGTGCATGGTCAGTCCTATAAACTGATGTAGAGCCCCGTAAGCACCACAAGGGTCAAGCTGGACTAAGTCCCCAGGGCTCGGTCTCAGCGCCTCAGTTCTGGGGGGAGCAGGTGTCACAGGCCTTGTGGGGGCAGCGAGCGAGCGGTGAGAGCCACTCGGTCTGCAGTCTGTTTAATGATGTGCGCACGGATGTTGGGCTGGCTTCTGAAGTTTAAGTCCAGGCCTGTCTGTGTAATATTACATTTACCAAAGAATGCAAATAGAAGGTCTGTTTATGAACTTGAATGAGAGAAGTGTCTCCAAGACACTTGAAGTATATTAATAAAGATAAGTGGGAAAGGCAATATAATATTTTTTTTCTTCTTTCACACTCACAATGACATTAACCAGAGTTTGAATACAGATATAATTTTGGATACAGGTACTGCAGACATAATGAAAGGAGGTAGAGTTTTATAAAAATAAGTATGTTTTTAAGAATAAGAAATAGTGTTATGATTAATGACATATATATGTATAAGGTATGATTATATGAAGAATGTTATAAACTGCTTGTATTAACACTATAACAACTGTGGAATAGCACATAGGGGAAAGTAAAATTTTAGGTTAAAACAAAGAAACTCTCTTTATCTGAGATTTCATATATTGTGTTTTATGGCAGAATGGGAATTTTTAAACAAATATACTAATAAACTTCTTAAAATAGAAGTCTAATGGAGGAAAAGAAATACAAGCAAAGTATCAGTTAAAACTGTGCCAAATTTCGTCAAAAGAGAACTAGTTTCTCCAGCATACAGTATGTAGAATTATGTTTTCTTAAAAAATGGTTAATAATTTAAAAATAAGAGACACATCCAACTTACTGAAGATTTGTCGGGATAAACGCCAGCTCTTAGCAGAGATGCCTTCCAGCTGTCTACATCCTCCTGCGAATCGCATGCCAGCTCAAGGAAGCGATAATCTTTGTATACATTCCTGAAGTTTAAAAAAAATATCATGCTTTTAGTTATAAAACAAATTCAAAATGACTTTATAGTACTGCAGACAATGCTGATACAAATGACAGTCCAAATGGATACTATGTCTCTCGCAGTCACTGGACAGAAACAAAAACAATTCATTGTATTTTAAATAATTAGTAAATTCCTATACGTATGTAATATAATTTTTAAAAACGCTCACATTAAAGAATCCAGACTCACCTGCAGTGCTCAGCAATAAGAACTAAAGGAAATACAAACTCTCTCAATGGATACACTGGGTGCCAGATGACGGGAGTTGTTCTGAGGGGGAACGGGTTTGCCATTGCCTAGTAATTAGATCAATTTTCTGAAACTATTCCACAAATCAAAATGGCTCATAAAACTTGAAAATGCATGGCAATAATCTTGCAAACCTAAAATACCACACTAGATTCAAATCACAAACGCCCAACAATATTGCGAAAAGGGAAGAACATTAACCAGTACTTAGCAGAGTGATATGCCTATAAAGTGTATATTTATAACTGGGAAAATACTATGATTTTACATTTCTTTTCTAATAAATTAATATGTAAGATGTAATACATGCCTAATTTGAAAGATTTGGAAACAAGATAAAAGTATAAAAATGGTGACATGGTGACAATCATCCATTTTTCACTGTTTACAGGTAACCTTATTTCTTTATACTCTGTTCTATGCATTGTTCACACAGTGGAGTTTCTATCTCTCTATCTCTAATCCCTATCTCTATGAATTTTGTGTCCTTTTTCACTTACTATTATATCAGTCATCTACTTATGCCATTACATCTTTATAAACATTAAATTCTAATGACAATATTTACTTATATAAATGTATAGTAATTTACTTAACTTTCTCTTAGCCTTGGACCATTAGGCAATTTTCCTTTTGCCATCATCAATAATGCTTAAATGAATATTTGTATCCATAAGCCTTCATCACATTTACTACTTTTATGTCTGGAGGATAGATTCCTATAAATAGAGTTACAAGATCAAAGTGATGATCACGTTTTAAGACACGGATATACATTCTCAATCGCCTTTGCAGAAATGATGATTCAATTTAGACAGATACTAGCAGTGTACAAGATTAAGAATCTCCTCTTATTATTCTCTTCCAAGGTGCCCTCACTCATGCCTAAGAGCCTCAGTTTATACCTAAATCCAGTGGGCTCCCAGGTAAACCTATCCAGGCCTGCCCTGGGCTCACACTGCCTATCGACTTCTCCACTCAAACACCCCTCGACACAAACGACTGAATTGGTGTTCCCACCTCACGATGCAGCACATAATCCGGACACCTTGGGGAGTACCTTGGACACCTTCCGCTCTCTCATGCGCCTCTTCCATTTTACCACCTAAAACCTAACCTCCTATATATTGGCCACCATCTTACGATCCCCTTTCTCTTGGACTATTACAACACCTCCCTCGATGGCCTCCCAGCATCCCACGGCCCCTTTACATTCGTTCTCCTCACTGAGTCCTCATCATGTTCTGAAAATGTGACTCGAGGTATTTTTTACCCCTGGCACAAAACGCTCTAACAGCTACCTGCTTTTAGGAAAAGACCACGCTCCCTACGTCAGCCTCCAAAGCCCTGCGTGGTCTGCACCGTTTCCTTCCTCTCTCTCTGGTTTCTTTTCACCGTCTGTTCTCTCTTCCTCTCTCTGCGCCAGCCACACTGGCCTTCTGTTATTTCCTTAAAACTCCCCAAGTCTCTGAATATGCTGCCTTCTCTGCCCGCAGGTCTCTGTTTTTCCCCTCACTGCAACAGTTAACTCTTGCTTTTTCTTGGGATCTCAGCTCTGTTCAGACATCACTTCCCTGCCACCCTTACAGGTCAGCGCCTCTTTCACACAGTTTTTCATATTTACCTTTCCTTCACAGTACCAATCATGTTTTCAGAATTATGTGTGAGTGTTTCTGTTTTCTTTTTCCTCTTTCTTTCTTATTCATTATTTATATTGATAATGGCTGTCTTCTCGACTAGCCCATAAGCAACATTAGGACAAAGACTGTATCATTTTTATGCTCATCATTGTATTCCCAGGGGATTCTGGGAAGTTTAATCATGTTTATTTCTTGCCATAACTGTATGCCTCTTTTTTTGTTTTTTCATTTTGACATATGCTTGTTTTCTTTTAATGTTCTGTACCGTTTCACTTGTGTAGGGTGAGAAATGAACTGTCTTTTTGACTTCTATATTTTTTAGCAGTTTTCAGCTCTACAGGTAAATGATTACTTTTGAGTTTTCCAAATCATTCTTTAATTCACGTTTGTATACACGAAATTCAGAAATAAAATAATAATTCCTGACCTATTGAAGAATTTAGAAGCTTTTACTTTCTGCCACTTTATCACAATTGCTAATCTATCTGGAAATACTGACCTAGAATATTATTTCTGAATTATTGTTTTCACATCTCTTTAAGAGTTTCCTTTTTTCTTTTTTTAAACTTTTGTATTCAATTCTGTTACATTTAAGCAATTATTTAGAAAGAAATTTATCTGTTTAACTTGAATAAATATTTATCATCAGGCATTTTCTATGTGTGCTTTTCCATTTGTAAATTCTTACTGGGATTCATTTTTTTGAACTGGCCTCAAAGTAGAGCTGGATATCTGGGTTTCCAGTTGGCTCCATAGCCACTTTTCTCACGTTGATTCAGTGAGGAAGCACAGAAGTTTCTTTTTGTTGTCTTCCTGTTTAGCCCATTTTCCTTAATCAGGGTAAAGCATGCACTGTTCACTCCCAGAATCTCAATCCAGTTCAATGAGTCTTGTAATAAGTTGACAGATATTGCTACCTTTCCAGGTTTTGGGGACTTTCCATCTCTGTCGTGCATGGTTTTTGGATGTAGCAACGGAGGTAAGAGTACGAGAGAAGCTTCTATTGTTTTTACCACCTTAGAAGTCATCTCATTTAATCTCCACAGCAACCTTGCAAAGTTGATAACGGAGCTGTTTTACAGTTGAGGAAAGTAAGATTCAGAGAGAGTTGGTGACTTTCCCATAAGTAATAAACAGCACAACCTGAGTCTACCACAGTCCTTGGCATGCGGCCTCCATAAAACAAATATTTGTTGAATGAATGAGTGAATGAATGAATGAATAAACGAATGAACTATGGAATGAACTTGGGCTGTCCACATTTTTAAAACCACCTTTTATCATTTTTGACTGGATTCTTCACTTCCTACAGAAAACCCAAGATAAAAAAGCTGGAAGAGACAAACCACAACAAGCAGCATGAGTGATGTTAGTTAAAAGCGGGACATATTTATAAGAAATATACTCTCCAAGTAGGAACGCTTATTGTTAGAAAATGTGAAAGGTCATATCTTTGCTACAGGGCAGAAGGGGTAATGGATTACCTTGACGAGAATCAAAATTCACCAGTTTTTAATTATCTGATTACTTCCCCACCACTGCTTTTAGCTTCCACTGAGGTTTCCACTTGAGGTGTTGCCACTGCTCGGTCTGAGCTCCTTTAGGATGTGAAGGTATGGGGAAGGCTAGGCTGGACAAATACCCCGGCAGCTCTCGGCCTGCTGGAGAGCACGCCGAGCAGAAAGGGAGCAGACTTTCCACATTCTCCAAGCAGATCTGAAGAATTTCCACATTCTCCAAACAGATCTGAAGAATTCCGCTTTGGCCCATTCTGACTGACCTTTCTCCAGAGTATTTTCTTTCAGGGGCTCCTCACATGGAAAAATCTTGATCCCCCCGCCCCCCAAGGATAGCCAAATTCTTGAGAGGGGAAAATAATTATCTGGTTGAAACATTAGAAGAGGGTCAAAGGCTTCTGGTGGCTTTGGCTCCTTCCTCTTTACCCATTTCTGAAGCTTCATCTCAGGCTGCGTCTAGACATCCAAGGAGAGTTGGATCCAGGTCCGAAGCACTGAGCTGAGCTGACTTACTGGAAGTCTCATAAATCCCAGGGATGCAGCGTCAGGTTCTCACCACATGCTGTAGCTGTATAGATAACCCACAGCAATTTGTACTGACTGCATTTTTTTTGTTTAGTCTATTTCAGCTGCAATCATGCAGATACGAGCTTCTGAATGATTTCACTAGGAAACCAAGCTGAGCTGCATGTTTTACAGTTTGAAAAAACTAAAAGTCAACATTAAAAATGAGCCCGAGAAATTTTATCCCACGCGTAAAGGGCTCTTAAGTGCTACACGGATGAGAACATGACCCCATGATGAGTCCGTGTTTTGATTACACATAGAACTTTCACTCACCAGTCATAAGAATGCCTTTGGATGTTAGAAATGTGAAGCTTAACTTCCCTACCTATAAAAGGTCTTCAATCAGATATTATGTGCCCCCCAAGTCTTCTCGTCCTCAAGACAACCCTTCTGCCAATTTTCTCAAATGTTTCACATAGGAAGAGTTTTCTAGATAACACAGCGTCCTTCTTGCCCTCCCGTGAATTTGCTCTACTCTAAAAGGATTGTCTGAAAATGTGATGCCAACAACTGATGCAATACTGTCCAGATGTAACACGGAAGTTTGCTGGGGTTTTTGTCTGTTTTCTTGACAGCAAACTTTGATTAATGTAAGTGAGGTAAAATGCAGTAGAATATATTTGAGACTTTGAACACCTGTTGAAATCCAGGTGGTGCCACTTATCATCTTATGTGACATTGGGTAAGTCAGCCTCTCTGAATTTCAGTTTCCTTATCTACAAAATGGGGATAATAACAGTATCTACCTCAGACTTATGTGGGATGAGCATTGCTTGTCACAATGCCCAGGATCAGGTAAATATACAGGTAAAATATAAAATACAAGTAACAAAAGTTACTGCTATGCATTATTCTCACCCTGCCTTTATGTCTTTCACACTTGACCTCCCATAAAGCCAGACTTCTCCTATACTGAGAATTCACTGCCTAAGGGACAACTTTCTTTCACCTGGTTTGATTTGATATTCAATCTTTGATATTTCCTTTTCTTACATAGTGAAGAGCCCCAAAAATGAATCAATCAATAAAAAATTCAAAATGAAAAATATTTTAATTTTTAGGACAATATACGAGCATTGCAAAACACATTTACTGTAAGTGCAGCTGCCGAATCAGCTGAGTCACCGCCCGTCCTGACTTTCTCTGGCTGCCAGTGGCCATGGAGCCAGGGCCACGTCAGCGTTAATCACCATCACGACGAAAGAGCTGAGAGCAGAGTTTTGGTTATAATGGTGGCGTCTTATTTATGATGCAAAAGATCGTAAAGAAGGCAGAGTACAAGGTAAGCGACGGAAATTCTTACAGTAGAGTTATTTGTTATAGAAATAGTCTTCCTCACCCCCAAATGGCAACATAATCTGATGTCACATAGATTAAGAAGGCAATCTCAATAAAAATAGAAAAGTTGGGAGCGATTTGTTAGCAGGAACTGGATCTCCTGGCTTCTTGAAAGAAAGGCCTCCGGCTCTGGCCCCTTTTTCCGCAGACTTCATTATCTCCTCCCCAAAGAGGAGGAGAACGGACTGCTTCGACTGGTGTGGTTTAGAAGAGAACTTGGGCAAGCGCGTGCCTGCAGGACACATGCATTTCTCTCCCCTTCCAAGAGGCTCTGTCTGGTGAGCTGCCCTGTGGTGGAGGCCTGTGGTCGCTCAGCTGTGGCTGTGACTGCTGGGAGCTGAAAGGTTAGCAAGATGCTTGGCCACAGATGCAGACCCACTTGTGCTATGCCTTATCTGTTTGTTTCCTGTGCTAAAAACAGCAACAACAAACTTTAACTGGAGAGGGGAAGGAAAGGGTGTGATTTATTGGTTCCCCCTAAAACTCTAGCAGCGAGGGGTGGCTTTGAAGAGCGGGTAATGGTTTTCATTTCTGATGGGCTACACAGGAAGTGACAGAAGGCCTTTTGCGTGGAAATGCCCAGTAGGCAGTTTGAAGATGTGGGACAGCTGTCTCGGGATAATAAATAATAACCATGCTACATGCGGCTGGGATGCTGGGTGCCATGTGAATTTGTTTATTTTTTTTAATACAGCCTATTAGCTTCGTTAAGTATTTTCCCATAGGAGGACAAGCCAAACAGCCACAGGTCATGTGTCTGCTCGGGCATAACCAAGAGCAGGCACATTAGCCAATATTACAAGATCACTTTAAAAAGCTGTTGTTGCAATCCAAACTTCATTTAGCCCAAAGCTATGAAAGACTTTAGACGGGAATGAAAAAAAAAAAAAAGCAACTGGTGAAGAAAGCAAAGAGAACCACAATTATTCTCAGTCTGTCTCGTTTATTAGGTCAGAAGAGGTTGTGGTAAGGATCTGCTTAAGCTCAGCACTTCTGAAATCTGAGGAATAAATATAGAATGGCCATCGGCCTCCCCGCACCATCTTTTCCCGGAAAAAAATGCTGCCCAGACTGCAACAGACTGGCCTCTGTCCCTTCAGCATTTATTTTTTGAGAATCACCTTATGTAGGATCTTTTATTTGCATTAATGATTAATAATTATTATATAATTATTTAAACTAGATTTTTTTAAACACTAGATTTTAAGAACTAGTTTTTATAACTAGATTTATGAGGAACTATCAACACGGGAGAAGCAACATCTAATCCTAGAAGACATAGGATTGGTCAAGAAGCTCAACACAACGATTATGAAAAAATAAAGAGTTAAGGATTTCTGTTGGCCCCCAAACAGCTAGAGAGAGTTTGATGGGATTTCTTAGAGCCTGGGGTTGGGGTGAGGATATCTGTGTAAGTTGGTGAGTATTGAAATACTGTTGAAGAGAATGGGGTAGAGGAAAATGTTTTAAAAATGAAAGGGAATGGCACAGTCATGGTATCAATGGTTTTATACAATGGCTACCTCCAAATTAGCCTTTCAAATTATTTTTTAAAAATTTGTTGATAATATTAGTTTAAGCCTGTCAAGTTAGGTCAAAGGCAGTTCCTTAAATTCATTTTGGAGAGTTCTGTATGAGTCACACGGAGAAACAGGCCTTCATGTCCCTGTTGTGTCTGAAGCTACAAAAAGACATGCTGGGTCCATCCGGATATCGGGGCTGCTTTGTGAAGAGGGCTGCCTAAGATGGGCTCTGACCCAGCCCCACCCAGGTAACCACACCACCTCCATTCTGGCTCTGCGGCACCTCAGTGGTTCCGCTCAGGGAAACCAGGATTCGGGTGTGCAGCCCACACCCAGATGCATGAAATTGTTTAAGGCCCCAAATCTGTTCTCACACATCATTCTCTTTGCTGCAAAAACCTGGTCTGCAAGGAGCTTGGCTATTCAATCACTTGTTTGGGGAAGCCATTTTAGGTACAACCACATTTTTCAGCATAATGGATATAATTGAATCGTCAAAGAAAACAAATCAGATAGAAAAATATCAGGCACTTCAATGGCAAACTATGTCTTGTGTGAAAGAGTAGTGTTTACACAGAAGGTGGTGATGGTGGTGGTGGTGGAGGGCGTGGCGGCGGGGACAGTTCTACGGCCAGGGGTCCCATGACACGCCCTTTCATCCTTCAGGCCTTTTCATGCATGGTTGCCTCTGTCCCCTGCCTTCTTCACCACCTGGCCAGCGTCTCCACACTCTTACAGCCTTGATTCAAATACTCTCTCCCCTGAGTCTTTCCTGGATAGCATAATTGCACAAGGAATTCTCTCCTCTGTGCTCCCTTAAATATATAGCCTTTGAGTTGAACTATAACTACCTTTTGCTTATGGCATTTATTACTTCAAAAAGTGATAAAAGTATAAACAACGTCAGAGCTGACTTACATAAAACTATGGGTGAGAGGTCCATAATGGACTGATAAAAACAGTAGAGATTTTGAGATACACCTTCAATCTCAAAGTTTCTCTTAAAGAAAACTTCTATGCCAGATGTCTCCATAGAAGTTAACAGAAGGGTGGATAAAGATTACATGCCATGTCATTTTGTATAATGGCTCTTAGGGTATTCGTTTATTGATTTATTTGTTTAATAAACATTTGTTGAGAAGCTACAGACCAGGTATTGTGCCAGGCCCCGAGGGAACCACGGTGATTAAGACAAGGGCCTTATTCTCACGAAGCTTATATCCTGGCCCTATGCACAAAAGCTGACAGTGAATGGAATGCTAAGACACTAACAATCAATTATTTAGACTTCACTGTCCAGGTACCAAGTAAATCCCAACATCCCAATGACATTTCCCTCTCCCGCCCCTAAACAACAAAACAAAAACAGACATCTGTTTTATTCCGGTAAGTTGCATCATGTAAACAATTACTTAAAAGGAGGAAAATAATTCATAACCCAGATAAAGGAAATCTTTGCAAAGCTCCTAGTGGTTTTAAAAAAGTCGCTGTTTAAAACATACACTACAAAGGCGTTTTCGACCAGACAGCTGTTTCAAAGAATAATGATTTCATGTTTTAAGACTAATTTTAAAATTGAGATGTCTTTGCCTTCCAGGAAAACTCAGCAGCTGTGGGGATTATTTCACTTCTCTTTCTTTCACATTTTACTGGATTTAATTTTAAGGGGGGAAAAAGATATAAAAGAGAAAATTGCATGCAACACAGAACAAAACCTATTGCAAAACAAGCAATTGCACATTCTTAACCACAAAAAAATACACAAAGGCAACCCCAAATCTCTTTTTAGCCGAGGAAGGAGACGACACAGCCCTTTCCTAGTGAAATTTACCTCTTTCCTTGCTACACTTAGACAACGACACCCCTAAGTCTCAGTAAGATCAAGGTAAACTTGGTTTTCAATAGGAATAGAAAGAAAGAACCATAATGGCTTCCGGAAGTAGCAATGGAGAATCAGTCACAAACCAAGAGTATAAGTAACTGCTGCCTTGTCCTCATCATTGGTCAAGTCCTGCCAAGCACTGTGCCCAGTTCTGGGATCCAATTAAGTGATGAGTCCCATGCTGAGGGAGCTGGGGAGAGCCTCCAAGGAGAGTGAAGAGGAGACAGACGAGGTGCAGAGGCCAGGGGAAGAGGCTTCCAAGATGAAACGAGCAGGCAAAGCACTGTTGGCAGTAATATGAAGCTCTTTGTGTTTTAGGCCGTTGCCATGGAGGGAGAAACTGAGAGGAAACTGACGATGTGGCACAGAGATAGGAGCAAGAGTCTTCAGGGAATTCCAATGAGCCTCCGATAACCAGGTCTCCCTGACGGGCTAGCAAGGCACTAAGGTGGCTGGTGTCTGGGAAGGAAGAGGCTCTGGAGTGAACAGGTGCAGACTGAGGTCAGGCTGCTGGACCACTGTGGGCATAACGACACGTCTGACCCAGAGGCCGAGGCCTGAGACAGCCCCATAAGCTGCCCAGGTGCCTGGGCTGGAGGGCTCTCTATTTTTCTTCTCCCCATATGCGGGACACAAGTGGGTTTCCACTGGGGCTATAGTTATCAGAGGAGAAGGATGAAGTGTATCTACAAGTAAGGGATCTAAGACTATCGCCAAGTAAGGTTAAGCCTAGCATCCCAGTGGTCCAAAGGATGCTTCGTGATCAAGTCAGTGAGTTTGAAATATGCGTTGTAGGTGAACAGCTATAGCCTACCCCAAATATCCTTATCCTTACCTGCTATCAAAACTTTTGCCAACTAGCTATGTTTCTGGCAGGTTCATTCTTGTGAGTCTTCAGAGCTTTAGATTTCTAAAAGAATCAGCGTGATGTCATGGAAAGAGCATAGACTTTGGAATCAGAGAAATTCACACTCTCGAAAAGTTAACTATGTGTGAGTTAGTTTCGTGACTTTGGGCTAAATGACTCAAGTTCTTAGAGTTTCGAGTTCCTGGTTGAAAACTGAGGATAGTAGTGTCTAAGAACGGTGTTTAAGGATTTGAAATAATGTAGACAAAGCCATTGGCTGGTACCTGGTAGTAATTAGTATTAAAATGCAAATGCTCATGGAAAAAGTTATTAGCCTACAAGGCAACTTCCAAATGACGTAACCACTGAGAAAGGAGGTCTAGGGAAGGAGGTGGACAGAATGAGCATCAAGGATGAACAACGGCTAAGGTCAACCACAGACTCCAGCTCCCCTATATTTCTGCCCTGAGCTTGGTAAAAACACTGGATCTACAGTCACGGAAGCAAGTGTAACAGATTTCCATCTTGCTCAAATATATTTTAGATCTGGTCTCGCCTAGCGGTGAAACATGACATCTCTTGGTCCCTTTTCTTTCCCAACGTTACATCACTCTAAAATTTCAGAGCCAAGAAATGGGATGATCAAAACGTATACCAGATTTTTCAGACCATCACTGAGGAACAAAATGAATATAATACTACCAAACAAAGACGTTACCACTCAAGAACAGCACTATAAATTATGGAGTTGGGTCTGCAGAACAGCTCGGTTCATTAAAAAAAACGACTAAGAGCAAGCCTGTTAATGTATTTTAAGAATGCATAATAATTACTAATCATAAGGACGTAGCTCTTTTTTTTTTTTTTTTAAAGATTTTTATTGGGGAATTGGGGGGATGGGAACAGTGCTGGGGAATTGGGGAAAGGGGAACAGACAAGTTGCTGTCATTTTGTTCTTCAATCTAGTTGTGGAGGACGTTGCTTCACTGGCCCAAGTTGGCACCATCATTGCGCTCTTCTCTGGCGAGGCAGATCAGTCGCCGGCTTCTGGACGGCCGCTCACTGCGGCTGCTGGCCGCTCACGCTGGCTGCTGGCCGCTCACGCTGACTGCTGGCCACACACGGTAGCCCATGGCAATGCACTGCCACAGGGACTGCAGCCTACGCCGTCGCCGGCGACTCATGGCAGCCCAGCTCCAGGTTGAGCTGTTGTTCAGCATCTTAGCTGTGGAGGGCAGTGTCACTGGCCCTCATATGTGGGATCCGAACCGGGGCCCTCTGGCATCCCAAGCGAGTTCTTAACCATCGCGCCACTCGGCTGGCCCCAAGGACGTAGCTCTTTACAAAGTACTTTACATCAACACTTTGGGCTCTAAGCCACGTTGCGGGGACAAAGAGCAGGCCCAGGAAGTGTGTCACCTCCTGGCCCAGCCCGAAGTGCGTGAATCGTGCTCACAGTGAGGAAACAGGCCGTTGGCTCACAGGTTACCTAATCTCTACTGGGGTACCATTTTCCTGGGGACTCTACTCTTGAGATTGCTACTGTGATGACTAATTTGTGGACCATGGAGAAAAAGAAACCAAGCTCAAGTAGATGGTTTATGTGGAACTCTGGCATTTCACCATCTCTTGGAACATTCTCACGACCTCCCAGGCTCCTCTCTGTGCGTCTCACCTCGCCTCCTTTCAGTCCACAGCGTGGCTCATGAGAAATATATTCCTCTCCATACTACTGCCCAGCCCCCTTCTAAAAATCTGGAGGGGCTCCTTGTTTCCCAGCTTCAAAACCTTTTCAGACCAGATTTTCTTGTAATTCAATTCTCTAACACATTCTCTCTCCCCACCATCATACACACAAAATATCCTATCATATTCAGTTTTTATAACTTACAGTTATAAATAAGTTGTCTTCTTTCAAAGCAAAACTTGCTATTCCCCAAACACAATTTCCTGTCTTTATATCCTCACAGAATATGCAGTTACCATTAATTACATGGTGACTAAAGCTTAAGTCTAAGAGGAAAAAAAGTCAGCAAGCAGCAAGCTCAAGGAAATTAATAAGTAATATAAAAATTCACTCACTCGCCCACTTGCTATTGAGTAACTACTATCTATCTGCTAGGCATTGTTCTGGGCACTAGGGATATAACAATGAACAAATGAGGTTAAATTATTACCTTCACAGAACATACACTCACATGGGGAAGACAGGAAACAAACAAAAATGAACAAAAATATCCAAAAGTAATGAGTGTTATGAACAAAACAGAGCAGGAGAAGGGGACAGAATGATGGACGTGACTCTTCAGAGAGGGTAGTCAGAAAATGAGGTGGTGACATTGGAAAAGAGAGACGAGTGGAATGCAGAGTGGGGCGTGACTCGTGAGGGTTTCTGGAACCAGAACATTCCCAGATAACGCAAAAGTCCTGGGCCGAGGACAAGCTCAACACAGCCGGGAAATGGTGAGGCGGCCAGTGTCAGTGGAACAGGGTGAACAAGGGAAGAAGTCAGAAATGAGGTCCTTTTCAGAACTGGAAGCCAGAGCAGGGACGGCCTCATCGGCCACGATAACTTTGGGTCTTTTTCCTGAGTGTGATGAGGGGACACCGAAGGAATTGAAGCAGAGGTGTGAGATAGGATCCGACTTGCTTCGTTGGAAATCTCTCTCTGGTTGCTGTATGAAAACACGCTAACTGTAGTGTGACGAGTACAGCAGGCCAGCCGAGGAGGAGGCTGCTGCCGAAACCAGGCCAGAGATGCCGAGGCTGAGGGGGCAGACACGGTAAGAAGAAGTTGAATTCGAAATAGGAAGAGTGTCATATGTTTCTGAGGAGCCGGCTGTGGGAAGTGAGGGCACCCTTGGGGATTAAGGGTGACTCCCCAGTTTCTGGACGAGCAGCTCGGAGACTGGAGGAGGAGCCAGTTCTAAAGTGGGGTGGGCAGGCAGGACACTGGATTCAAAGCTGAAGCCCAGGAGAGAGACTAGAGTTGGGTGTGGACATTTCGGCTCCTCACTATATAGATGGGGCAAGGGACCGATCTTCAAATTCTCACATGGTGATGATCGTGGCTGATCTGATGACAGGAATGCAAACGGACCGAGGGCATGAGTTTGCACAAGGTGTTGTGCTTATTGGGGGATCCTTAGTGGAAACGCCCACACACTATGCTGTGCCAGTGCACAGACATAAAAGACCCTGCACTGGGCATCACGCTAGTCTACTGTCCCGAGAGGCTCAATTACATGTTTTCCAAGCTTGTGTATTTCACGTGAATAAGCTTTTACAACAGACATTAGTGTATTAAAAGGAACTAGAAACAGCCCAAATTATTTTGCATTCTGACATCAGATGATGACTCGCGAGCTTTCTGAAAGTACATGAACTGCAGCCACCAAAGGTGATAAGCATCCATCTTTTTCTTAATACACACTCATTCGTTCCCTACACTGAAAGGAGGAAACTGAGACACATACTATGCTTGTAAAACCAGATTGATAATGAAAATGAGCAAATTTCAGCAACACGAAAGGCTGGCCTAACTCCCCAGGTTAAGTACTCATGGGGAGGCCAATGTCAGAGCCCAGGAAAAGTCACAGTGGTGACAGAAACTCCTAGAGAAAGGCCATTGTCATCTCTAAATTGGCTGTCACTATGGTCTGCTGGGGCTCTTCTCAGTCGGCCTGTGGGGGGTTCTCTATGGAAACATGGCAGAACTGCAAAGGCCGTGAAGCCACGTGACAGGGGCTGAGTTTGCATGCTTACCCCGTGAGTCACAGGCTGATGCTCCTGGTTTTGACCCGGAGGCAGGACAAAGCAGAGGTGTGTATGAGAAAAGGGGCTCTTCTCCTTGTCCCCTCAAACATTTGCCTTCTCCTCCACGGCCTATCGAAGGCTGAGTATGCAGCGAACCCTTCCCGGAAGGCAACTGAGTCTGTCCCCTTTCAGGAAACGCTAATGGGAGCATGCCACTCTGCAGAGGGACTCTAAATCACGAATCGCAATACAAACTGAGGGAGCGTTGACCTGGAGGGGTGGGGGACAAGGAAAAGAGCCATTTGTACACCTATGGAAAACAGAATATAGAGCACTTTTTAGGAGCATGTTGTCATTTGGACTCTACAGTATTTTGAAAACAGTATAAAGTAAGTATAATTTTGGCTCAAATCTAGGAGTCACTACAATAGTCTTCCTTACGTGAGAGAAAAAGCAGGAAACATCAGAAAATCAGTCTCTGAACTTAGGGATGTTTTCCTCCAAGAATAGGCTAATTTTGATGCACCCATAATTTTCTATAAATTGCTCAGGGCTAATGTAGTCTAATAAAGCCTTTAATTGACAGAACTGCCATACAGCTCATATTTTCATCCAAGAGTCTCTCCTATTCTCAAACTTTCATGGGGGGAAATCACAGGCACATGATCTAATGATACTAACACTTTAAAAACACCTCTCATTTTTTTAGAATGAAGTGTTCTAGTCCTTTGGCTCACACATATTAATTCTCTTACCTCATCAATGATTTTAATTTTCACTTACAGGATCCTCTCTGGTTATAGTATACCTTTCCTTGCCATTGAATGAGGAGTTTTTAATGTAATGTTCTTGATTATAAAACACCATTTTAAATATATATATATATATATATATATATATATATATATATATACACACACACACACACACACACACACACACACACACACAGGACATTTTCTATTCTTGATGGTGTCCACTTGACCACACTTTCAAGGGCTAGTCTCAGAGACTCCTGGATCCTTTCACTCGCTGCACTTAACCAGATTCCAAGAGTTTTAAATAGAGTTTGGGTCAGTTTCCTCTAAAGACACGACACGTCATGTTTTCCCACATTGCAATTAGTCTGCCATTTCCTGTTCACATCTAAAGCCCTGTGAAACCTTCTGGAGATTGTGAAATCTTCTGGAGAGCTTCTTTTTCCTGCCCAAGGGAGCCTGATCTGCAAAGCCGGAGTTTTTGCAATGTACTTCTGATTACTTATACAGATGTTACAACTGGTTTGCACATAGGGAATCTAGGAAATTAGGATCTAGGAAATCTCATTTATTACACTGTGCCATTGACAGAAATATCCATCTCTTCCCAATATACTATGACAGTCATAAATGCAGAGAACAAGGACTATTTCTGTTTCCACTAGTCCCTACCACAGAGCATAGCACACAATAGGTGCTCAGTAAACTACTTAGAAGTCAGGTAACTTCTACCCTCAACTTACTTTTTCAAAGAGAGTTTCCTAGCCACATTGAAAAACAAAACAAAACAACAAAACTCAGTTCCACAATAACTGAGATGTGCTAATAAACTTGACAGTAAAACTTTGCTAATGGCTATTTGAAAACTTAAAAATGTACTTATACATTGATTATTCTTTTTGTGCCACATTTGTTTAACCACCCAAAGAGCTCCGAGAATATTAAGGCATGCTTTCTTCTCCTAGAAGCTATCTTGCCCCTTGTCTAACTTTTAGTTCTCACTCCCTTTATTATAATTTACACCAGTCTACTTGATATGAAAGTGAGGACCCCCATTTCTGATTCTGGAAATACTCTGACCCTCCAATTCATGAGAAAACTCCCAGAGGCAAGTTAACGGTATCAATAATAAATGGTGGTATCACATTCAAGTGGAAAATTACAATTAACATGAACTTTCATTCAGCAAGGACAGTTGAGGAATGGGCCTTTATACTAAGCTTAGTGTAATGTGTGTGTGTATGTATGTGTGTGTGTCTGTGTGTAATTTCTGTATTACAAGATTTAAAAGAAGTATAACACAATTTACATGTAAATCTGTTCTTGTTGATAGGGCTACTCTCTTTAGCCACATCTGTATTTCCACATATGTTTCTCAGAAATCAACGCATTTCCAACATCTTTATCTCCTTTCAACCCAAAGCTATTACATTTGATGATTTCTCTCACTGGTACCCGTCTCCAACAGAATCATCACTGATAAAAAAGAGCAATGACAGATAAGGAGAGTAAACAAATATTCTGGAAATTCCATAACTGTTTTGTATTTTATTTTAGGGAAAGGACTGGCATGGCCTTGGCTGCTTAAAAAAAAACAAACCCATCAACTTGGCCTGAAATGACTTAGACTTTCCAGATGTGTTCTCTTTTCACCCTCTGCTTTAAGACAATATGTAGGGGGCATGTAAAAATCTAATTTGGCAATCAGTGGATTCTTTGCTCTTGAATAACTAAAGGAAGCAACCAATCGACTAACTTATATAGTAAGTACCCCCACCGTAGCATGAAAATAAACCTTAAACTGATGTCACACTACTTGTATATTATGTCATGTATTGCCAAACCATCACAGCTCTCAAACTATTGTCTGGGGCTTCTAGGGTCACCAAAACCCTTTCAGGAGGTTCTCAAGGTCAAAACAATTTTTGTAATATTAGTTTGGCTTTTTCACTCCCATTTTGTTATGAATGACAGAGTTTTCCAGAAGCTACATGTGATGATGCCATCACTTTAGCAGTTAATGGAAGATGAGGTTGTACACTCTCGGGTTCCCTTGCATTTTCAAAGGTAGCGTGTGTTTTTGCAGAGACTGACTCATTTGTTCTCAGTCCTTCTACCATGCTCTTAATAAAGATCCACGTAGAGTGCGTGATAGATCAATGGGTTAATGCAGCAGAATATGAAAAGTTTATTGATATGATTTCAGATTCTACATCGCAACTCACTTTTTAGACACTATCGCTTGTCGAGTTTTGGTGAGATATCAAAGAAGAAAATCCACAATCATCTGAAAGAGCTATTAAAATGCTCTTCTCTTTCTAACTACGTGTCCCTGTGAGGCCATATTTTCTTCATATACTTCAACCAAAACAACATATTGCAACAGATTCAAAGCAGAAACAGATATGAGAATCCAGCTGTCTTCCATTAAGCCGCACGTTAAAGGGATTTGCTAAATTGTTAAAAAGTAATGCCACTCTTCTCACTGATATTTTAAAATACATTTTTTTCATAAAAGTGTATTATTTATGTGAATATAAAATGGGTTTATTACTATTATTTTTAAATGGTTTAAAAAACATTTTTAAAATTTCTCATTTTTAATTTTTAACAATGGATATAGTTGATGGTATGCTAATAAATGTTTAACAACTAGCTTTCCAGAAAAAAAAAAAAGCTGTGGTTTGTAGCATTTGCCAATTTCCATGGTATAAATACTCTTATTTATACAACATTCTTACTACAGCCAATTTTAAGTAACAACGTGAAGTCAACTGGCTCAAAGAATTCCCGATAAAATCCACACACTCCATATAAACAAAAGCCCTTTGAAGTCGTCAATAATTTTTAAGAGTGGAAAGGGGTCCGCAGACCCAGAAGTTTGAGAGCCATTAGTATGGATCTTATATGGCCAATTTATTTTAATAATTCATACCGTAGTCATCAAAACACAGAAATGTTTTAACTACTTCAGCACAAGCATGTATCTGTTTTCTACAGCAAAAGCACTCTGTAATAGTAAAATGAGTTTGGGCTAATCTCTGGTTGTATAACACAACACTCACTCGCGCTTCGGCCCCTAAGAGGCTGAGAGGTGTGGAAGGAGGGCTGGATTTCACAAACACAATGGCAGCAGAGGCTGACGCTGTGTTGGAATAGTCACAACGAGAGGGGTAGTAAGTTGGGGGAGGGGCGGTCATCACTTTGTGCGGGGTATAAATGTCTATTACATTGCTTTGTACACCTGAAACTAAAACTAATTAAAAAAATAAAAAATAAAAAAACAACAACCGAGTCTCTGCAACTGCATTTTTTGAAACTGTTCCTTTATATGAACAGTCTTTCCCTCAGATTCTAAGAAATAAACATAGGCAGTTTCAAAATTAGAGAAAGGAAAGAAAAGGAAAAAAAAACTCACTCCAGTTTAGGCTCTGCAAATATTTTCTTTATGAAACCACGCATCTGCTTGGGGTTAGAGTGTGACTAACATTTTCTAGCAAGGCTTGTGCCGAGTCAGTTCTCTTTACTAAGGCCGTGTGTCTTAATTAAAATGAATCACGCATGCCAGTAAATAGGTTTCATTTTAGTTTCCCTCTGAATGCAGCAAATCGAAACAATAATATAATTGATATTCAAGGTAGATAACGAAATCCTGCACAATTCTTTTCTCTCAGCAGGTATGGTCACTTCATGACATTCTTTATGGGTAAGCTAGTTTCACAGTAAATCAACTGAGGGAAAAAAATAAAAATACATCGCACAGGCAAGGTTAGCTCACAAAAAAGATTCCTGATTTGTAAATTGATATTAAAAAGGCCAGGCTTATAAATAATATTCTTGAGTGTACGAGTTGAGGGAGCCCAGTGTTCTTCGTATAACTTTACACACCCACATGTTTCTTTGATTTAAAGGCTTTTTTTTTTTTTTGGTCTAACTTAAGAACTCCCAGACAAGGTGTTTAATAAATCAGCATCGTCTATAGGACCACTGGTAATAACAGAAAACACTGGGTCGGCCAGAGGGTGCCACGGACACATCGCTCAGTGTAACTGGATTTAAACAGCAACAGGTCTGAATAATAGCCCTCTTTGGACTTTTTCTGTTTATTTTCCTATTCGATGTAAGGCTTCTCTTCAACGTGCAGGCTGTTTTACGATATTCTAGAGGTCATCTCGAAAAACCTGACTATTCCAATAGTCAGTAAAACGTGCCCTTCGTTTTCTTTATTTTTGTTCTTGGGAGGCCCCTGAGACTGCCAAAGAATTTGAAGGTGTTTAGAAATTTCCTTCAGGCTAGCCCCAGCGAGGGAACTGTTCACATCCCTGTTTATTCGTTTCCTAAGAGCTCTCCCCGCAGGTTGCTGCCTGGAATATCTGCAGCCCCCCTGCTGGCTTCGGCTTGGGGGCACCAGGCCAGCTGAAATCCCCACCACCCTGTAGAAAGCATGGGGCACAACTCACCTGAATTCTAACTTTGCCTTAAATCATCAGCATGTACACTTGGTCTTTAAACTAAAAGCCTGAGACCAGGCGGCTGATCTCTTGAATCTAGTTCTTTGGTTTGATTAATGTGCTTTTGAAAAGAAACGTTCCTTTCTAAGCAACAAGCAGCTATGCAATCTTATTTATAAACAATCACACCTTTAAAGCTGCTGGGTCATTTGGACCCGCCTCCTTTCATGAGGACCTCTCAGGCGGTTCCTTGCCATGTCACCATGACAGCATCTCTTAAAGGCTGCGTCTTAGAACTGAACATGTGGTTTTCTGTAGCATGTTGGCAACCAGCCATTGCTCCCCAGCCATTAATGAACACAGTTGGGGCCATTTTATGGTCCCCAAAGGGAGGGAGGCAGACTTCTGCTCCAAGCCTCAGTGGTTATCTGAAGGGGGTCATGGTATGTGTGTTGGGGGGAGCGTCCATCAGTAAATAGTTATTTGGGGAAGTAGGTGGTGAGCAGGCATGTGTTTTTGTTCTGAAATCCTAGAAGAAAAGTAAACTAGCTGGGGAAGGACATGATTTCCTTTTGTTCTGGAACTTTACACAGCCATGTTGGGCTCATTCGTCAAGACAACCCTTGCACAGAAACCTCCTGAACAAAAATGCCTCAAACATTGACCAAAAGCCCTGTTGGCGCTACTAATGGCTTAAGATATGAGTCCAGTTTAAATCCTGGGGAAGAGAGGCACTGATCTCAGTGGCTAAGTCTATCCCATCAATCCCTTTGAAATATGCCAAGGCTCCCAGGGAGCCCAGCGCCTAATGCCCCTAGAAAAATGGATACGAACTGTACGCAGGTGTTTTAAGCATGAAGAATTTCTCCAAAGCCTTTTAATGACATTTGAAAAAGCTGAAAAGCACCAACTTGCTATTTTTTCTCCCTCAGAAAAGGCAGGACAAAAGCCATCCAAGTCGGGCATCATACTCCTATTTCACTTCAGAGTTTAATTTGAAAACCAATAAGAGAAGAATTTAAATTGATTGCTTCAAGCCACAGACATTTCATAGCCAAGCAATCACGTAGGTGCTCATGAGAATTTATCTTAGCTGTGAAATCAATTGTCACAGGCTTACTTGACAAAAAATATTACCAAACCATATTTGATTTCTGCCTTGGTGTAGTGGGTGAGTTGCATAAATCAAACGGGCAGATAATTCTGGCTCTCCAATCTCTCCCTCTGCAGCCTTGTCTTTGAAGACTTTTTCTCCCCTCCTCTCGGGTCTACCTAGAGTTTCCTAATGATGCTATTTTCACAGCCAGAGAAACACTCATAAAAGGGAAGAGATGCAGTGTTGAGATTTGGGAAACTATTGTTAATACACAGGATCAAGCCCAGAGGATGACAAATAGATTTGCAGTGACAGGCTGGAACAAAGAAAGAGAGAGGACATAGAAAACAGAGTTCTCTGATTCAAAGATCTGTATTTAACAGCTTTCAGAAAAGAAAGCGTCCTTTTGTTGACTTGCTAAACGTACTCCTCTGCAGCTCCTTGACAAGGAAAGCACAGGGTTGATCCTTTTAGATTTACAGAGGGAAATAAACATTACTGTCATCTTGTGAACTCACCATCAATAACTCTCCGAAAAATCCTCAAATCTCTGTCTGACCCATGTGAACTTAACAGTTCTAGCAGAAACGAGAAAGGCCAACAACTTAGCAACAGAAAACTGAAATGCTATCTTCTGTCTCTCCCTCTCCCTGATGTTCAGAAGTTCTGTATTTAACAGGAAAACCTGAAATGTGTTCATAATTTGCTAGCGCTAAAGAAGTGAGGATTTAGAAAGCTGAGTGTGGCTACCTACAAAACATTTTTGAATAACAGAAATAAGATGATGAGAACAGAGTTGAGACAATGTACAATGAAACATCTACTAGCCCTGCATTTTTTTTTTTCCTTAAAGGACGATGTTACGGAATTCTAGTCTGTTCAATTCAAACAAAGCTCATTTATGCAGCTTGTATAATGCTCAGGTTCTTATTTTTTCAATGAAAGATTTCTTACTTCTTCAATGAAATATTTCTTACTTCCTCTAAGAGCTTTCATCAACGACTTCCATTTTAAGCCCACTTGGATCTGAGGCTATAGGGTTCCAGAGCTTAACTACAGAATGATTTTTATTGGCAATTGGTGCTCTTTATGTCTTCTCTATATAATGGAGGGGGAGAAGGTACTATCCATCTATTGATTCATTCCCTCATGTTATTGAGCTCCCCAATCACCAGGCAGGGTGTTAGGCCCTGGGGATAAAGCAACAAAGAAGACAAACGCAGCCTCTTCGTCGTGGAAAGCAGCCTAGCAGTGGAGACATAGAGCGATGACATGATTACACTTTAAATTAACGGGTTTATTTATCATTGCATTAAAACTAGAAAGAAGTTCAAGCTGTTAAAATGCTGACAGCACATTCCGTTACTTAGACAACAGTGTTTCAGCAGCACCACTGACACCTGACCAATTCCAGCTTACCGATGTGCTCCTCAGGACAACGCATCAGCCTTCGGCTGCTCTCATATCTATCAGGTTTATATATACACACACGCAGGAAAACCTTGGATTGCGAGTAACTTGGTTTGTGAGTGTTCCGCAAGACAAACAAACATTTCTAATACATTTTAACATGGTAAACAAGCGAAATCTTGCAATACACAGCTTGTTTCCAGAATGAGTTATGCTCACACACCAAGGTGTGTGTGTGTGTGTGTGTGTGTGTGTGTGTGTGTGTGTGTGTGTGTGTCTATAAAATAAAGTTTGGGGAAAACCAAACCCTTATATCATCCCTGAAGTTACAAAAAGGGTACAATGAACTGGATGAGTCAATTGAGAGTGATAAAGAGATTTTATTCTCAAGCTGATTGTTTTCCCTCTGCTGGTAACTCATAGTTAGAGGGCATTGCAAACACACCTACATGGGAAGATGGCCCATCCACACGCTATGCAAACACGCAGGGTTACACACATTTCATGACTCAGCTTGGATTGGAAGACTGGCGACCACCGGAATCTTCATCTGGCAAAGAAAAGTCTTCTTCCACTGGAGTGCTCAGGAGGTA
Source organism: Hipposideros armiger (assembly GCF_001890085.2). NCBI lineage: Eukaryota > Metazoa > Chordata > Mammalia > Chiroptera > Hipposideridae > Hipposideros > Hipposideros armiger. The sequence goes on along the minus strand of NW_017731356.1, from coordinate 3,807,048 downwards.
AAAGATTCTCACTTAGTATTCTATGAGGCGAGAAGAAAGGCCTGAGACGTTTTTTGGACAATGGTGGAGTAAAATAAAATAAAATAACTGTTTCGGGTGACTTGTTTCTGTTCCAAATACAAGATTAATTGAGGTGTATTCCTTACACCAAATTTCATTTCCTGGTACAAAACACTACATGTTTTGACTCTACTGAATTTCCAATAAATGCGAGCCTCGGCCGTTTCTATTCACGCGAGAGCAATGGCTTCCCTTTTCATGCAGATCTGACGCGCTCCCACATCCTAGTGAGACATGACCTTTTAGACAAGGCGCTGCATACGACTGTTTGCCCAGCATATTTGTTTAATTAAGCGCTTTTCCAAACAACTTGAACTCCAGGCAGGTCTTAATATAGAAATGTAGCCATGAAGGTATATAGATGGAAAACCTGACTCTAATTCCTTTCCAGCTAACAAGTGGAAAAATGTACCACCCGACAATGAGAAGAAAGAGCCATTCTTTTCGGAACGCCTAAGAAGCGCACACTAGCTGGAGTGCAGCGCTATTTGACATTTATTGAGTGTTGGCAATGTGCTGGGGACTAAGTGGAGTGGTGAAACATCCTGAAATCCCTTTCTGTGAAAAAAAAAAAAAAAGTTGGGAGGAGAAAGTGAGCTGGAACACTTGGTAATGTTGATAAACCATATCCTGCATTGAAGCTACAAAGCAGCATCAAAGAAAGAATGCCTTATGTTAAAAGAAACAGAGTTGGACAACCCCAAGCGGTGCTCAGAAAATACCTCTGTGGCAGCCCCCAGCCCCCTGGGCAGATGCTGTCTCCGCTGGCTACCAGGTCTGACATACCTTGGACCAAATGGGCCTTAGCATGACCTTCAAAGGGAATGACTGCCTGGGGAGGGTGGAGACCAGCACCGTGAAGCCATTAGCTACACGTGCTTCTCCCAGGGAAAATGGGGCATTTTTAACAAAATCAAATGGAAGAAAAACCTGGGGGAACAGCTCAATCCTCAGGATGGGCCTTGCCATGAAGAAGTTTAGCGATCTTTTAACTTGGATTTCCAAAATGATACGGTGATGCAATGAATGTGACAGCAATGTACTACAACTTGTCAGCCTTCCCAGGTATCTAGGATTCCTTCTTGAAAGGGCTCAGACGGGGACTGGGGAAATGCCTAATCTTACGTGGGGTTTTGTAGGCTAAATCAGGTAGGTGTGAAATTCACTCTCCTTGAGCTCTGAAGCCATTGCCACTAGTAACAATTCCTTCCATTTATAAAAATCTTAGCACTAAAACGCTGTTTAGAATGGCTCGAAAATCTGGTTCCCAGACTCATAAAGATCATATTAATTCACCAGGACACTGAAGGCTTTTTAAATAAAGATGTTAAATGTATCAATTCCCACACACCTGATGACTGGGGACCACAGAGTAACTGTTTTACACTTTATAGTGGAAAGTTGAAATAGCAACTGAATGAACTGCTAGGAATAATGCGGTGACACAAGGGGCAATGGCTGATAGGTGCTGGTCAGCTCCATGTAGGGCTTTACAAATGAGGCTCAAGGTGTCCAAGGAAAACTGTAAGACTTAACAGGAAACGGAAAGGCCTACATGAGAAGTTAAAAATCTCTTCCTTGCTGCTCTTTCAGGAACAATCCCAATTAAAAGAGTCAGTAGAATTCCTTTTCTGTAGTTGATATCAAAACTGTGGTATCAGAAAGAGACCGGGATCAGGAGACACCAGCCCTGGGTTCCAGTTCTGGCTCTGTCATTAACTGCTTTTGTGACACTGGGAAGGCATTTAACTGTTATAGGTGTCAACTCCTTCACCTGTGAGGTGAGGAGGACAGACACGGTTATTTCTAAGGTCCCTGAGAACCCTAAAAGCCATGACATTTTGCATTTGTATTGCTGCCCACTCCGAAATTCACACAGAAACTCTCACCACCAAGCCATGCATCTCACATGGGTCAAATGGCTAAACTAATGGATCCAAATCACTGCAGTCAAGATGAGGTGAAGAATACAAAGTAGTAGAAAATTTATAAAAACCCTTCTAAATTAACCAAAGATCATCAAAAGACAAGGAAAGAGAACACTTTCTTATAATTCTCATGAGACCTTATCTCAGAAGAAAGAAAAAAATAGGAACATAACCGCAGAAATCAATGTAAATGGCGAAGAAGATATCATTAAGTCTAGTTGATAGAATTATGCTAAGCATATGGGCTTTTTTTTTATAGATGCATGGTTTTCCTTCTACACAGAATATTCAAATACATAAACTTGCATGGGTAAATCCAGTTCAATAAATTCTACAGGGGGAAGGAAGAGGGATGTTTATTTTGCCTTGGAAATTAGCTTCTTCTCATCCGAAAAGACTGACAACAGGTGAAGCAACACTTCCCATCTTTTCACTTTGACTAAATACTATTCTCTCTGTGGGGCACTTCGTTCTACTTCCTCTCCATCAATACATGTCAAAACCCAATGAGAGTTACCTTCTACGAAGCTAACGATTGCTTGTGGCTAAACCCTATGCTCTCTGCTACTCCACCTCTTAAGTGACACAAGTAGCAATGGCTAATATAGGAGTGGAATACACTATTGTATAATCTGGTTAAATGTTACATTGTACACTATAACTCATTTGTTTTATGTACACTATCCTCTCAACTAGATTATCTTTTCTACATTGTGTATCTCTTCATGGGTTTCTTAACTTTTCTGTTTTAAGATTAGTGAAAAAGGGCTGCTGAGTGAGATTCAGTGATGATTATAAATGGCATGCAAAACAAGATCACAACCTGTATTTCATTTAGAGCATCAATACTGACATGCCAGGTTGGTAATGCAGAAATGCCTAATAAATACTTTGGAATGAATAACGTAATAAATATTTATTGAGACAACAAATGAGAGAACAGGAGAATGACAGCTGTTTTTTCTCTAATCGGTTTGTAAAACATTCATGTTTGTCAATACAGAGAACTCCCAGGTTGGCGTTCAGGTTCACTTTTATCACAATCCTTACTTCTCGGGGGGAAATCAGGAGCATAGATTTGTGTTTCAACAACTTAATGATAATGAAAGGCCATTTCATTTCAACCAAAATGGCAGAATGGAAAATTTAAAACTCTTTCCTACAAGACATTTATTGATAGAATTGCTGAAAAACATTATTTTAAATGCCTCGGCTTTCTCAGAAATGAAAAAGAGAGAGAGGGAGGGACAGAGAAAGGGAGAGGGGGAGAGAGAGAGAGAGAGAGAGAGAGAGAGAGAGAGAGAGAGAGAGAGA
>NW_017731356.1:3712840-3802969 GCF_001890085.2 Hipposideros armiger | reverse complement strand
GGTTCGGATCCCACATGAGGGCCAGTGACGCTGCGCCCTCTACTGCTAAGATAGTGAACAACAGCTCAACCTGGAGCTGGGCTGCCGTGAGTTGCTGGCAACAGCGTAGGCTGCAGCCCCTGCTGCAGTGGGCTGCCATGAGCTACCATGAGTGACTTGCAGCTGGCGTGAGCTGCCGTGAGCCACCGTGAGCTGCCATGAGCCACCGTGAGCAGCCATCCAATGGCTGGCGAGTGACTGCCTCACCAGGAAAGAGCACAATGATCACAATACCAACATGGACCAGTGAAGCAATGTCCTCCACAAACAGAATGAAAAACAAAAGAACAGAAACTTGTCTGTTCCCCTTCCCTGATTCCCCAACACTGTTCTCCTCCCTCTTTTCCCCAATAAGATCTTTTTTTTAAAAAAAATGAGGACAAAATGAAACATTTTCAAGAAAATAAACACCAAACTTTTTACAACCAAGTTACAACCAAGTAGTGCTCATGAAGGGACTTCTAAAAGGTGCGTCTTAATTTGTAGAATGAACCAAGGTCAATGCTGGGATGCAAGAAGACAAGTGAGCAAAGAAACTGACAAACATATAGATAAATCTAAACAAGCATTGTCTATGTGAACCAATTATAATACTGAGAAAAGGGGTAAAAAGGTGAGGTGGACCTCGAATACTGGGTAATAGTGATATGAAAATCAAGAGAATGTTTGAGGACTTAACGTGTTTTAAGGTCATTTTAGAAAGACAGTTGGAAGATTAACTTCAAACTTCAAGTAAAAAATTTTAAAGGAATGTCTAAAAGAATAAACTACATAATTTCCAAGCCAAGGAGGGAAAAATAACTAACCTGAATAAAAGAAAAAAAAGTCAGAAAAGAGGGGGCAAAATAAGTATAGAAGAGGTAGGGTAAAGAGAAAGACTAAAATATCATGTTCACATAAATTTGATAAATCAGTAATAATAATAATAAATATAAATGGGCTACACTTACCAGTTAAAAGAAAAAGATCTCACATTAAATAAAAACCAAGCAAACAAATCCAGCCCCCCCCCACACACACACAATAAAAATACGGAACAATTGATGGCAAAATGAACTAAAAAGGAGAAACCAAGCAAATATTAATCAAAAGAAAGGTAGTGTAGCTATATGAAGATCAGACTAAAATAAAATTTAAGGCAAAGAGTATTGTTAGGAATAAAGGGGGTTGCCACAAAATTATTACTTTTTTAAATGTCATCAAAAGGTACAATAATTCTAAACCTGTAAGAATCTAATAATACAGATTGACTTCAAAATACATAAAGCAAAAATTGACAGACTTACTAGAATAATCAAGCTCATAATCATAAAGTGAGATTTCTAATATTCCTCTGATAAAGTGAAATTCTTTTTTTAAAAAAGATTTTATTGGAGAATTGGGGGAGGGGACCAGTGTTGGGGAACTGGGGAAGGGGACCAGCCACGCTGTCATCCCTCAATCTCAGTTGTCCCTCAATCTCAGTTGCGGAGGGCGCAGCTAGCTCAGATCCAAGTCCAGTTGTGCTGCTCAGCTCAAGGTGCTGTGTTCAGTTAGTTGCAGGTGGGCATAGCCACCATCCCATGTGGGAGTCAAACCAGCAGCCTCGTTATTAAGAGCACATGCTCTATCCACTGAGCCACCTGGGCAGCAGCTCAGCTCAAGGTGCCGAGTTGAGTCTTAGTTGCGGGTGGGGGTAGCCACCATCCCATGTGGGAGTCGAACCAGCAGCCTTGTTAAGAGCAAGCTCTCTATCCCCTGAGCCACCCGGGCAGCAGCTCAGCTCAAGGTGCCAAGCTCAGTCTTTAGTTGCGGGTGGGTGTAGCCCACCATTCAAACCAGCAGCCTTGTTGTTAGGAGCACACGCCCCCACCAGCTGAGCCCTCCTGCCACCTGCTGGCAGCTCAGCTCAGGGCGTAGTGTCACTGACTCAGGTGGGAATCAAACCAGCGACCCTGTTGCTCAGAGCTCGCACTCTTGGACAAGCTCTTAACCAACTGAGCCACTCGGCTGGCCCCAAAGTGAAATTCTTTATGGTTTCTATCTGCCTCCCTGCCAATACCTCTCTCTAGAATATAATCTAAAATGTATCAACTTTTTTGTCAACAGTGCCTGGCACATAACAGCTGCCTGATATATATACTTGTTGAGTGTTTGAATTAATCAAAATGAAAAAGGATCATAACTATGACATTGGAGAATACAATTAACAAGTATAATCTAATGGACTCTCATGGAACACTGCACTCCCCAATCAATACATTCTTCTCAAGCATACATGGAATATTTATGGAAATTCACCATGTGCTAGACCTCATTCTCTGACCACATACAATTAGGTTAGAAATCAACAATAAAACAAAAAAATTCCACACTATAGAATTTAAAACACACTTCTAAACAACTCAAAGAAATCATTAAAAAATTATGGAAACAGAAGATTGAAGGAAACAGAACTGAATGGTAATAAAAACGTTATATTTCAAAATTTGTAAGCAGCTAAGGATTACCTAGAGCAGTGGTTCTCAACCTTCCTAATGCTGTGACCCCTTAATATAGTTCCTCATGTTGTGGTGACCCTCAACCATAAAATTATTTTCGTTACTACTCTAGAACTGTAATTTTGCTACTGTTATGAATCATAATGTAAATATCTTTTTGTTTTCCGATGGTCTTAGGCGACCCTTGTGAAAGGGTCGTTTGACCTCCAAAGGGGTCGTGACCCACAGGTTGAGAACCGCTGACCTAGAGGGAAATAGATAGATAGATAGATACCTATATATATATATATATATATATATATATATATACATATATCTATATTTCTATCTATATATGTATATATGTGTGTATATATATGTGTACATACGTAAGAAAGAATAAAAATTGATGAGCTACACATAAAATTAAAAAGTTGGAGAAAAAAGACCTATAAACACAAAGAAAATACAAGGAAATCAATGAAAAAAAAGTAGAAATTATTGAAACAGATAAAACATACACAATAGAGGATCAAAAAAGTCAAAAGCAGGTTTCTTTGAAAATAGACAAAATGCTGCAAAAAGTGATTATGTTAAAAAAGGATAAGGCTTACTATTAGAAATAAAAAAGGGGTCTAATTTCAGATACAGCAGAGATCTGAAAAAATAGAACATTAAGAAATACTTGACACTAATATATTTTTAAATGAATGGATAATTTCTTAGAAAAAAAGACAGTTTGTCCAAACTGAGTCATGGAAAAAGTAGAAAACCTGAAAAATCCAGCTATACCAAACAATCAATCAATAGTTAATCCTTATTTTATACAAAGTGTTCCAAAGAATAATAAGACTTATTCCCACTTCAATAATGAAGCTAACAGAACCTTGATATGTAAACCAGACAGGGACATTGCAAAAAAGGACTTTTACGAGCCAGTCTCATTTATAAACATAGATGCAAAAGTCTAAATAAAACGATATCAAACTTAAGCCAGGAATGCATAATAAATAACAACTTATTTAATAACAACATCACAACTTAGCTAGGTTTAATCCCTAGAGATCAAGGATGGTTTAACATTAGAACATCTATTAATATATCTCACCACATAAACAGATTAAAGAAGAAAATCATACAATCTTCTCTGTAGAGGCAGAAAAAGCACTTGATAAAATTCGGCACCCATCCATGATTAAAACAGAAACAATTTCGCAACTAGAAACACAAGGGCTCTTCTTTACCTGATATCAGGTACCCATTAGAAGTACTTCACTATAAAATTATAAAATACTTGTCCTTAAAATCAGAAACAAGACAGGGATGCCCAACTGTATTTGGCATTAGACTGGAAGTCCCAGCCAGTACAAAAATAATGGAAAATAATCAAGATGTCAGAGGAAAAGGCAATGGCAAATGTGCCTGTGGATGGGACATCCTTGTCCTCGGAGGTCTCTGAGAAGAAGTTGAGTTCAATACCTGCTGAGAACTCTAGAATTCCAGAACAGCTAGACTTTTGGAAATACACAGTTTTCTTACTTTGGTGTCTTTTGTTCTCTTTAAAATCCACAGTGGCATTTCCCCTAAAAAAGATGCTCTACCACTGTCCAGTTATTTACTTTGTACCAAGCCCGCTTAAAACCTGAACTCGCAGGTTGGCCAAGGACTCAAGTTGAGTATGACCTCCTGGATGGCAGTCACACTTCCCACTCTGCGTCCCGGCCCGAAGGCGGATCAGCCAGCCCTCTGATGATCCCTAGAGGGCCACCCACTTCCCCACTGCTCTGAGGAGGATATGTCAACAGTCCCGAGCTTGGTCCTAGTGAGGATACCCTGCTGCTCTCTCCAGGGAAACCTTTTATTCTATATCATTGTCAGTGTGTGTTGTTTTGTTTTTTTCACAAGTGACTCTCAATACTAAGTCTTTTTTTTAAAAAAACTCCCATCTCAGTATTCGGTAGAGGAGTTGTATTTAATTTGCTTTCCCCTTGATTGTTTAAACGCCTTGCTCTTGTGGTTTGCCTAAGTATTTTCGTGTAATGAGTCACTCTGAGCAACTGACTGGGAATGTGGGAAGAAGGCTTCTTCGGCTATTTCGAGTCACTGTGTGACTGACCCTGGGCCAGTCCCTCAACCTAATCAAGGAACTTCATTGCTAAATAAAGATTGCAGGCGGGGAAAGGTGGGTTAAAATTAGACTCCGCCGCCTAATGAGCCCACCGCTGAATAACTGACTCATAGAAATTAATTAGCTGTTTCCCAGAACATTTCCACTTGGAAGAGCTCTCCTATGCGATCCTTACCTACTTGTTTCCCCTTTACACCTCTCTGCCCTGTCGTCTGTTACCTCTCCATTTGTGTATTTCACGTTACTGTTTCGTTTCAGTGAAGGACCATGGCGCTTTGTGGTGATCGGCCCAAAATAAAGTTCTGATATTGTAGGTGATTGGCGGTGGGGGAAAAAAGAAAGAAATGCAAGTGGAAGAAAAAGCACCCTCAGACACAGAAGTCCTGATTCAGGCTCACACTCTCCCACGGACTAACTTTCTGATCTTAAGACAGTCAACTTCCCTGAGCTACATTTTCTAATTTATAAAGTGGTAACCACACTACCCCATTTTTTTATCTCACCGGCATGTGCTACAAAAACCAGACAATGAACATGGACGGTGCTTGCAAAAACCGTAAATCACTATATACGTGTATTCCTATCGACTGGATAATTCTATTCACCAATGCAAGAATTTAGTCATAATATATATGGGACGGTCTTAAGTGCTATCCATTCATGCCAGACAGGTACTATTACGAATATAATTGAGTAATTTGTAAGTATGTAAATAATGCTTTCAGGCCAGGGAAGACTTTAAAATAACAAAATGTAGTTTTAGAACGAAAGCTTGATTTGGATGGCTGCTGCTGCACGAGCCAGGAATACAGTAACTAATACTCGAAGACCTTTCTTATTCTAACTCATTCTTTCGAATCCATAACCTGTGGTGGAAGCTAAAAATACAAACTAAATAAAAGGAAAACTGACAAGTTAATGCATTTCAAGGGGGGACCAAAGGAATGATTATAAACATGATCTATGGATCATGTAGAAATTCAAGGAAAAATCAGCCTGAAGATAGAAGGTGCTTTGTTTTCTTACCTTTGTTCTGTATTAAAAAGTGCAAAGTTGTGCTTGCTAGACATAAAGCTCTTTTCCACATCCCGGACTTTCAGGTTGTCCAAGGGGAGCATGTACTTCTTTTCTTTTTCCTAGAGAGAGAGAGAAAGGGGCGGGGGGAGCTTTAATAAAAGATATTACAGCGTGCCAATGTCAACATAGCACCCAAGCAGGCCAAGATTTGATTACAATATTTTGATGCCCTCACACACTATTTTGACACCAGCTACCCAGGAATAAAAGTTAACTGATGGATAGGAGTCTCCAATGATTCTCAACACTGGGGTCAGAGGAATGAGGGGAGGGAACATGTAGAGGAAGGAAGGGTTCAGCCATGGAGAACACACGTGTTCTTCTATCCGTTTTTCCTCATGTGGGTCCCCTTAGATGTTTTTACATGTTAGTTTGATATTAAGAATTTAGCCATCTGTTAATATTTAACAAAAATGTTCTGGTCCTAATTCAACGAGAAATGTCAGATGGATTTCATTTCATATTTTATTTGCAGCCTAAGCAGTTCTGATAGCCAGTGCTGGCAGGGGGCTGGAGGCATAAGGACCCCAAAATGAAATACCCCCTGTAAACGATGACAAAGCACAGGAAACGCTTCTTTCATTTGGGTCAGGAATAAAATGTGGGTCCAGAAAAAAAAAAAGATTCCATTACATGTTGAGTGCTTTGAGAAAAAAAAAAAAAAGAACCCATTAGAAGTGGACTGATATTCACTAGAACAAATACTCTTTAAAAATGAACAATTCTTTAGGAAGAACATGGACATTAGAGAGGGGAGGTCTGTACATGGGACCAAACTGGTCTTAGTAAAAACATACTGGACGCCAAGGAATTACTAGAAACATTTACTTTTATGTACTGGCCCAGGGGCAATGTTATCAAATGTATAAATGCTTAACGGCCTGTCTAGTAGGAGTGAGCCAGACACTCAGCTTGGGAAACCTACTCAAGATCTATTACTGGGGCATTTGAGCACCGGTCCCTATTAAACAGTAGCTCCCTGTATGGTCCCAGCCTCCACCTCTGCAGCTAGTCCTGACAAAAAACAGGGCTGGCCTCTGGAGGAGGGGAGCTTAGCCATGGCTTTTAATAAACAACTATTACTGTATTTCCTGCGGGGAACACACGCAGTGTACAGAATATGTCTGGCATAAGCCTTTTTGTGCCTGCAGCTCCTACAGCACTTCCTGGAGAGTTTGTGGCTGGGCTGAGTGGTGCTCCCTGGGCCAGCTGTGGAGGCCATGCTGTCTGCTCTGCATACCCATAGGCAGTTACTGAAGGGCGTGCCACTGGTGGTGCCACTTCTTACTCCTAAGTTCATCAGGAAAAAAGAAGCTGAGCAGAGCACATGAAAATAGTGAGGCAGAGAGAAATGGCTGTCCTGGCAGACAATGTCTTCAAAGATCCAAAAAAAAAAAAAACCCATAAAAGAAACTAACTGGGAGTGAGGGAAGCCTAAGAATAAACCTGAGAAAGCAAAAGTAAAGTAAGAAGAGGACAATACTTCTTGTACAAAAATTAATATTAGCCAACACGAGGATATTCTAAGTAGCAAAATACACAATTTAAGTAAATGAAGTACCACGTCTTGAAAACACTTGTCAGATGACTTTAAGACAGAATTCTAAGAGGCAAGATTGTCGAATGAATGAAAAGCTATTCAATACATAATCAGGAAAATGCTTGAGACCCAGGGAAAAAAATTTTTTTGGACGTTTTTCAATGCCCTAAATTTAAGCAGCTGGATTTTTTTAACGCACCATCCTATTCAACCTTTTGAAATGATGGATTTGCCTTTTAATGGCAAATCTGCATTTCATTGTAAAGATGGAACACAATGTCTTTGGCGGGTTTTTCTGTAGAAGAAGGTTCCCTTTGCACTGCATTCTTTAGCGTCCAGTAAAGACCCAAATCCAGCAAGTTTACGTCAGACAGTCAACGCTGGAGACATACACAGATATGCAGACAGGGGAACATGAAAAATTATTTTGTAATCAAGAGTTTTAAGGCTGACAGAGGAAGAAGAAAGGGAAGAGTCAGATTGATCTGTTTAATGAAAGTTGTAAGTCAGAGAATCAAAGGAGAGAGCATTGAAACTCTATATCATGAATATTTCTAACATCCTTGGTGCTTTGGGGAAAGAATGATACTCTGCTAAAAGAACATTTTGAATATGAAACAGCTAAAATAAACAAAAGGAACACAAGCGGATAAAGGATAAACAGAATTACAACTTTCAAGGTGCAGTGAGTCTTAGCACCAGCTTAACTGAGGCATCTGCTACATAAATTTGTTAGGTTTATTAAACTGACCAATATGGCAGCCCCCAGCCACAGGTGACTACTGAGCACTGGAAATGCAGCTAAGCGGGGATATGCTCTAAATATTAAATCCATACTGGAACTCAAAGTCTTAGCATGAGGACAACAATGCAAACTATCTCATTCTTTCAAACTGATTATGTGCTGAAATGATATTTTTAATATATTGTGGTAAATAAAGTATCACTAAACATAACTCATCTGTTTATTTTGACTGTGTTGAATGTGGCTGCTAGACAATTTAAAGTGACATGTGTGGCTCTCATAACTTACTACTGACAGCGCCGAGCCCCAGGTAGTTACCATCACTTTCTTTCCCCTCATCCATCCAAACAGTTTTTCTCTTCGGACCTCCCTGTTTCTGCCATCAGGAGGACTTTCCATTCTCGCAGTCACCCCATCTGAAACACTGCCATCCTTGCTGATGCATTGCCTCCCTTCACCTCCTTTATTACATCAAGACTACTGCGTTGTGTCTGTCGTGTCTGAAGCATTTGTCAGAGCTCCCCTGCTTGACATCCCCACTGCATTGATCTAGGTCCCTGGCATCTCACACACGGATGGTTACAAATGGCCTCCTAGCTGGTTCCCTTGCCTCCTAATTCCTCTCACATCACCAGGGAGGGCAATTTTCTAAAACTACTCTATCAAATGCATTACAGTCCTTCAAAACTTTCATAGCTCTCCGTTATTTACGGAAGGAAATCCACGAAGCTCCTTCGTGGGACATTGGAAAGCATCTCTAGATTGGTTCTGAGTTGTCGATATCTCCTCTACTCTTCATATTTCAAGCAAATGCACCTTCGCAGATGGTCTTCTCCCAATCTGAAACACCCTTCAACTTCTCCCCACCACATCAGTTTATTATTAACAGTCTAGCTCAAGTTCTTCCTTCTGTGCAAAAAGTTTTCCCAAGTTTGCAACTCTGAGTGTCTCTCTGTCACTCCCCCATCTCTCTCCTTTCAATTTATACAATAGGTATTGTTTATTCTATAATTTTGAATTATACTTTGAGATACCCTTATCTTATAAGTGCATTACATTACATTAAAAAGTTTGTGTAAAGGTTGTTCGTTTGGAGCTCAGAATGTCCAGCCAATTCTATTGTTCAGGTAGGATGCGTAAGCAAACAAAAACAAGAAAGTAGAGAATGTTTTTTGCAGTATTTGTAAAAAAAGAAAGAAAGAAAGAAAGAAAAGAAAAAGAAATAAAATTTGATATTTTAAACATTTTATCTTGAATAGACATTTTGGCAGAAGCACTTGTAATATTCTAGAAAAAGATTTTTAAGAATTTATTTTTTCCAGCTCTGTCGAGAAGTAATTGACATACATTACGGGATAAGTTTAAAACATACGGCATGATGATTTGGTTCACGCGTACTGTGAAACGGTTACCACAATAGGCTCAGTTAGCAGCCACCTTCTCATATAGATACAATAAAAAGAAAAGAAAGAAAAAAAGAGCAAAGGGAAAAAATTTTCTCCTTGTTCTGAGAACCCTTAGGATCTACTCTCTTTAACAGCTTCCCTCTAGATTGTACAGCAGCTACCTGTAGTCATCAGACTGTACATTACACCCTGAGTACGTATTTACCTTATTACTGTATGTTTATCTCTTTGGACCAGCATCCCCTGACCCCTCTCCTTCTACTCCCTGCCTCGGGCAACCACAAGTCTGATCTCTTTCTCATGAGGGTTTTTTTTTTTAGATTCCACGTAGAAGTGAGATAATACAGTATTTGTCTTTGTCTCACTTATTTCACTTAGCATAATGTTCTCAAGGTCCACCCATGTTGCTGAAAAATTTTTTTTGATTGAATAATAGTTCATTGTGTGTGTGTGTGTGTGTGTGTGTGTGTGTGTGTGTGTATCACAACTTCTTTATCTACTCATCCATCAGTGGATACTTAGGTTGTTTCCATGTCTTGGCTGTTGTAAATAACGATGCTGTCTGAACATGGGACCGCATATATCTTTTCAAGGTAGTGTTTTCATGACCTTTGGAAAGGTACCCCCTTATTGGCGGGGGATACGTTCCAAGACCTCCAGTGGATGCCTGAAACCCTGGATAACACCCAACTTTATATATGCTGTGTTTTTTCCTATACGCACATACCTGTGATAAAGTTCAATTTATAAGCAAGGCACAGTAAGAGACTAACAACAATAACAATAAAATAGAACAACTGTAACAATTCACTGTAATAAAAGTTGTGCGGTCGCTCTCTCTCCTTCCCTCTCTCTCTCTCAAAATATCTTATGGTGCTAGACTCACCCTTCTTCTGATGACAACGTGAGATGATAACCTGCCGACACAGCGAGATGAAGTGGGTGAGTGGCGTGGGCCTTGTGACGTCGCGCTAAGCATTGCTCTAAGGGTGACTTGAGCACACGCCCTGCGATGCTAAGACCGACCGTCTGATGACCAAGATGGCGACTCAGAGACTAATTGGCAGGAGCATCTACAGCGTAGAGACACGGGACAAAGGGAGGATCCACATCCCGGCAGGATGGAGGGACACAGCGCGAGAGCTCTCACCACGCCCCACGGAAGAGCGTGCAATTTGAAACGTATGAATTGTTTATTTCTGGAATTTTTCCATTTAATATTTTTGTACTGCCATTGACCTCTAGTGACTGAAACCACAGAAAGGGAAGCCACAGATAAGGGGGGGCTCCTGTGCTCCCAGAAGTGGAGTTGCTGGATCACACGGCAGTTCCATTTTTAATGTTTTGAGGATCCCCCATACGGTGAGGAATGGTTTTGTTAAATGGAGACTCAGAATGGAAATTCTGGGTATTTTCTAAAGCGTCAGAAGCTGATGCCACTGATTTCGACAGCGTCCTTTTCTTCCCTTTTAGACAGAGCACCTCTCCTTGTCTCAATAGACGGTGGTTACCAGCACTATTTACATGGGAGGCAGCTGGGAGGACAGGGGTTCTTTGTTCAAAGAGAGGGGAACCTGAGCCAGGGTTCTTTCCTTGCAGTCACCGGGCAAGAGTTAGAAGAAAGAGGCGAAATAGGATAGGCCACCAAAATGGATGCATCACATGTGTGAGAGTGTGTGGTCTGAGGTGGCAGTGAGTGAACTACGAGTGGTAAAAAGCAGAAGCATCAAGGTGAAGGGAGGTGGGATTTATGGGATGGCCACAGCGTGTGTTCAGCAACCTTGAAAGGAAACAAAAGGATCCATGAGGGGCAGAGGTCGGGTCAGCAACGGCCCAGAGATAATGGCCTCTAGCTGGCAGAGCTTGGTGGCTGCAAGGAGCTACAGTAGGTTTGGGGGGGAGGTGCTGTGTTGCTTCTGCCCAGTACAAATGCCTTCTTCCCTGCAATAAGGCAAATACTAGCGGCCTTGACATTGACGTCAAATGCTAACTCCTCCATGAAGCCTGCTCTGATCATAGTGTGTCACAGACCTCTTTTATAGCTCCCAAGTTTTCCATGCTTTTTGGCAGAGGCCATATGAGATGAGATTTCTTGCTTTTATTCAGCTTGCTGCTTCAAGTAAACTGAAAGCTTCTTGGGGGCAAGGACTGTGTTATAATTCTTTTGTGTTTACACTTAACGGTTACTACACTGCTGTAGACACAGATGTGGCTTAAAAAACATTTCATTGTGGATGATGCATCACAAATAAAACTCCAACATGCTGGAATTTTACCATAATGTTGAATTTATACCATTTTACTATTGTGTCTACTACACTATTATGTTAAAAAAACAAAAACGATCTAACCAGATGTGATATAAAAACTTATATTTAATGCCTCATAGATTGATTTTGAATGAATTTCCACATTTCTGTTTAGTATCATATAGTTTGTTAGGTCAAGTTTTACCATACTAGACCAATATACTTGATTTGATTGATAAAAACCTCATGGCTTAAACACATAAATATACTGTGACAATTCAATACTCTTCAAACCAATTTAAAAAACAAAACCAGCAGATATACTGCTCTTAAGAGGTAAAAATTGATTCAAAGTTTTGAAAAGTGGTAGCACATAAAAAAGTTAGATTAGAAGAAAGAAAAATTTATGAAAAAGACCATAAGGGCACCAAATATGGTTTTTGAAATATGTGATAACAGCACCAAGTTTATTTTTTAAATACGTGATATTTGTTGTAATTCTTCACTGACATGCGCCAATATTTTAAAGTACTGTGGCAATATTTCTCAGGCTAATAAATAATCAGATTAGAAACAGGGTCTACGACAGATTAAGAGGCTGTTCCATTCTGCTGAGAACTGCTGTCCATCACAAGGAAAGACGCCTATTTTGACCACTGCTTTTCTCATACTCACAGAACATCCCATGTGTATTCTCTTGGTCTTGAACTTGCCATACGTACACTCCTGATGTGTTCAGTGTCTCTTCTCCCATTGAGAAACTGGCATTTATGTGTCATCTCTCAGGGATGCACCACTCTCCTAGCAACGAATAGAACATTCCCAGGACACGACCACACCAACAGTATGCCAGCGCCACACGGGCAGGCGGTACCACTGCACCAGCCAAAGAGGAAACGGGACGACGGCCACCAAGGGCCTGGTCCAAAAATGGGGCAGTAGCCCACAGATGAGTCCGAGTTGAAAAGATTCCTCATCCAGGACTGTACATGTTTTTTGCAGACTCCTGACAACTCAGGAGATGCTGTGGGACATTCCATTATCATAACTTGCTTGTGGCTCAAGAGGATAACGTTGATCAGTATTTTTTTCTGACAAAGTTTGCTTTTTTGCCTTGACATACTGTGGCCAGAACGTTTGCACATAGGGAAACTGGAGACATTATGCTGGGTTTCTGGCTAGGAACCAGGGCCCCCCAAAATGGGATGCCCCCCTATATTAATGCTTTGAGGAAGGGACATGAGAGCTAGGCAAGCAGACGTATTCATCACGCTCCCCACCCCCACCTCATTGTCCAACACGACAGACGCTGTATTGCCCTTTAGAGTAAATTCAGACCCACATACCCACTGTCCCAGCCCCTGCCTTCCAGGAAGCTCAATGCATTTTCATTTCCCACCACGACACACCCAGCCATGTCTTCTTGCCTTTGTCTGTTTCCTCCACTAGAAACACTTTTGTCTCTTGGCCCCTCTGCCTCTCATCCACTTGAAATTCCTGCATAAAATCATCCCATCTAGCTCAGACTTGACATTTTTTCCTAAAAACATTATAGTTCTCATTTTTCTGTCTGTTTTTTTCCTTCCCCACCCCAGTTGCAGATATTATTTTTACATCAGTGGAGTCCTTTCAAAACTAATTCTGCCACCAAAATCCATTATATTAAGTAGATTAAGAAGTGGAGCTCCCCGGAGCGAAGCCGGAATGGGGCTTTTGGAAAACCTGCCCATTAGGACTCATCCTCTCACCCTGAAGTTGCCTCTAAGAAATGTGGTTGGAAAGCCGAAGGCCTCCAGTACCCAGGCGGGGACTTCCGGGCTCCTCTTCCGGAGCCTGGTCTACCCACCAGCCTTATTCTCCAGGCATCCCCACAGAGCAAGGACGCTGCTCTCACCCCAGCCCGCCTCATCCTTCTAGGTCTCCCACACCGTCTAGCTCCCGGGGTCTTCTAACTGAGCGAACGGGTCTCTCAGAACCATGGGTGCCATTTAGCAAATCCTTTCAGTTCAAGCCACCCCTGCCTGCCTGACTGGGCACTGTGAGTGGGCCTCCTCCGCCATGTCCACCATCCCTCCCACTCCAGCCTGATCCCTGACAGTGCTGGGCATGGTCCGCTACTTTGTACTTTCCTTTGATTTTCTAAGTGTCCAAATGTTTCATGTAAGTGTGTGTATGCTCTGCCTTTCCAATTACAAGGTAAACAAACTCCTAAGGGAGCCAGCAAACCTGTTACTATTATTATCTTTATTATTGTTGTTCATCATTCTAAGACTTGGTCCCCTGCTCCTCCGTAACTGTGTCCTGACTTCCCCATCAAAGCACCAACTCTTGGAGCAAAGCAACTGTTTCCTTCTTAGTTTTGGTTGCGTGGTTGACATCAACAAGCACGTGTGCACGTGTGCAATGAACACGTGACCGAGTTCCCTCGTGGGCTGGCTTAGTGCTTTGCTTAGATTGAGAATTCGGAGACGATGATTGACTTATAAAATAATCAAAATATCAAAGAAAAGGGAGGCTATAAAAATATTGAGAATACCAGAATCCTGGTTCCACATGCTGCTGAAGACTGAAGTCTGGTGTTTATTGCTATTAAGAAGTTATAGCTACAGAAATGTACAAGTATGAAATTCATAATATAAACTACCCATCTTTTCCTTTGGGCTCTAATTCCCTGCTTTAATCAGAATTACATTTTGAGTAGTAAACAGCATCTGGGAGCCAGCAGGCTGCTAGTAAACAGGACATCTTTAGATTTTTCTCTTGAGCACTGATGGAGGTCGCCGTGTGCACCTTTGATGGGCTGCCGTGGGAGGACCAAGAAGACGCCATTGGGTTCATGGCCACCCCCTCTGCACTCACTAGATCATAGATGGGGAATACACTGCCACGTCTCCATTGGGTAAGGGAAAGATAGTCACACCTTCCAATATCTAGCCAGAGACCCCGACCTTTTCCCGGGTCTTTGCCTCTCTTCAGAGTTCTAGTCAAATTCCACCTCCTCCAGGAAGCCTGTCTGGCCACGAGAGCCCACTGGAGGGCTCCCTCCTCCATTCTCATGGCATTCCTGGCAGTACCACTTTGTTTGTGGACTTAGTATATATTGCTCTATATTTTAGGTACATCTGAGAGCCTCAAAATGGGGGCCCCACCCCCGACTAAAGGGAGTACGTTTATCATTTGAAAGTGAGAACATGAAGAATTTTATTCTCAAGTGTTTAATCTCTGTATTCTTATATTTAAAGAAATTGCCGTATTTGCACACACAAGATTGATAATGTAAAAGACCAATAATGGTAAACATATAAAAGAATAAGTTTAAAGGACTTATGGCTAAGCATGGCAGACTGACCACATGCGTAGATTTCTTCCCCCTTCCCCAAGCCCATTAGCATAACAGCAAAGGAATAAAAAGATAGCAACCACAAGGACAAAAGTAATGGAGGGGACAAGACAGTGGACAAGAGATTCCCCAAAAGCTCTGGAAGAGAGAAAGAGAATGGGGGAGCTTTCGCTGATGTAGCACGCGGAGACGAGTTATGCCCTGAATAACCTACCGGGGAAAGGCTGGAGGGGAAGCCACTCCAGCTGGGCCCTGTCCTGTCCTGGGAGGCACCTCGTACCGCACAAGTGGGGCTGAAAGACAGGATCCAAGTCTGTACACGGAAGTACCATCAAGTGATGACAGAGTCCCCTCCTGGAAGCACGGCAGCCCATTCCTACCCCAAGCAGGGGACCGGAAGCTAGTTCCCTACATTAAACAAGTTATAGAAAAGGAGTTTTGGATCCGGAAATAACAGGCAGGGTGCACAGCCAAAGTGGGCCAAAAACAAGAGAACTTGGTGAAAGTCTTCATACTCAAATATCGTTCTCAGTCTCTTTCCCGCCCTGCCCCAGGACGCCAGCCACCGGGTGGGTTTCCCTGCCCCCACCAGGCAGGGTGCATATTCCTTTCTGGGGAGCTCAAGAGATTCTGAGGAAGCGAAAAAGCCAGCTTAGCACCTGATCACCTTACAGACAGGTCTTATGTTCTGGAAGCCTCACCCACACATGGCGTCTCCAGGCGGCTGAAAGGCCCAGAACACATCACAGCCACGGCCTGAGTGGATTCTGGGAAGGGGCTATCTCAGCACACATTCCAGCCTCCTTGTCATGTTTGCGTTCAATTCAAAACTCTCCTTCCCATCCCAGTCTTGGTCATGCAGTGAGGGGTCCAGATGAGATAGAGTTTCAGCCAACCTGACGCCCTTGTGCCAGCCTTCGATTCAGAAGGAAGTCACACCAGAGAGCCGCAGAGTGGGGGCATCCGCTTTGCCGGCCCGGATCCGGGCAGAGGTGGAGAGGCCCTGAATCCAGAGGCCACCACCGAGGGCGGCTCCCTCATGGTGCAGGCCCCACGCTGCGGGGAGCAGTGGCTCCCTGGCAGCCCCACTTCTGAAAATCCGTTTGGAGAATCATTCCTGGAAACTCAGCCTAGGTCTGCACTCTGCCCTCCCAATGGTTTTCTGAGCAATCCATCCCCCCTAGCTTCCCAGTAATACTTTGTTTTTAATAAACTTTGAAAATAGTTTAACATTACACTTTAAAAACCACATTTCAAAAATTCTCTAATTAAAAGAATTTTTAATTAAAATGAAAAAGAAAATTTTACATTTTAAAAACCTTTATGAACTGTTTGTGTGTGTGTGTGTGTGTGTGTGTGTGTGTGTGTGTGTGTAAGATATGGTTATGCAGTTATGAAATTCCAGGGCTTTTCACTCAGGGAAAGAGTCTTGAACCAGGAAAAAATTATGTACTTGAGAAATAACATACATGAGAAATTTTAAATTGAAAATTCAAGGAGCATGTGAGAAGGGTGACATTTAAGCAGCTTGGCAAGAAATGAAATCAGGCAACAGATGTGGATAAAACGGAAAGCTCCCAGGGGCACGTATGTGTATAAACTATTACAAACTACCTCTATGATAGCAGTGCTCTTCCTGGGTTAAGTTTTCCCTGCTAGGAAGCTAAGTGCAGGGACTGAGCTAGTGTTCCGTCCTTCTTCAGTTACTAGAAAGGAACTCATTTTCTCAGCGTGGTAAAACACCCTGCAAGCACTTTAAAATTAGCATACTTCAAATGTTTAATGGTCTCATTGCCTCATTCCTTTCTAAAAGGCAACATGACTTATATTTTTTATAAAGAGAAACTTTGAAGTTTGGAACAGTGACTGCTTTCCTTGAAAAGGTTTGTGATATGACAAGGATTCTGGGTTGACATCTCTCTCAATTCTGACTCCTGGGGCTGCACATTCATTTACAAAGTGACTGAAATGATGCTTACTTTGCAGCAGCTTTCAAGCGCATATTAATCATACAACATCTACATGCACAGCCCTTTGGGTCTACTTGTATTAAAGAAAAGTGCTATTTTGGCTAAGTGTGCCTTCCCATTTGTAAAAGTTCAACTCAATAACAGTACCTTGCTTACAAACGCAGCATAATTTTTACTTATCTGAGAAAATGAGGGTCAGGAAGGCATGTACAAATAAAACCCTCTGACGAGTCCCAGAACTCTGTGGATGAATGGTTTAAATTTTACCCCCATCATTTGTCACCAAGCTACAAACAAAAAATCAAAGCTGAATTTCCCCCTCTCCCACCCTATCATTTCAGCAAAGAAGCACTCAAAAAGAGGCAGTGCTGAGGAGAAAAGCAAGGGGACTCAGCATTCAACCAAGTTAGCGAGCTTTTCTGAAGCCCCGGTGCTGACTGTTAGTTAAGCTATCTCACCCCTGCTGATATTAACATGATTCAATGAGGTTCCTTCTGAGAGCAGAAGCAGAGCTGAGGGCAGCGCCCTCTGCACTTTGGGGGAGCCCTTCTCCCTGTGCTCCAGGGGGTGCAGCCTGGAGATGGCAAAGGAGGAGGGAGCCCCTTCCATGTGCCTTCTGAGAAGCAGCCCTACCTCTGAGATGACATTTGGCTGGACTGCTCTGAGCACAGCTGGTGGCTGAAACAGGCATCCACACAGCAGCAGGGCTGTGAACCGGAGACAAAGAACTACAATGGTTCTCCATCTTCCGAATCGTGACTCCTAGTCTGCCCAGTGCTTTCTGGGGAAAGGGTAGAAAGAAGGGAAAAACAGCACAGGGAAGGAGAAAGGAGTGGGTGGAGGGGAGATAGAGAAGGGGAGAGTGAAGTCACCTATTCATAACTGGGAGGAAACTAAAGCTTACCCAAGCCAGAGGTGCCCTCTGCTTTCACTGTCTGCTCAGATGGCCCTGTCCCCAGTCTCTGCACTGGGAAGGGGTAGCACGTGGTTGGGAGTTAACACATGGGGTTCACCTATGAGGCCTGACACCAACGATGTGAACCCAGGCAAGACACTTGGCTTCTCTGTGCTGCATGCTGTCTCTATATGGGGGTGATCATTTATGCCTTGCAGGAGGTGTGAGGACTCAGTGAGATCACTCGGAGGGCTGTGCATTCAGGGTCTCCGGATAAACGCTTGCTCACACACATTTCCTGGGGAAACACCTTTTTAGCCACCCCCTTACCACCCATCAGCACAGTAAGGGGTTCTCTCTTCAAGGATTTTCGACAGTAAGCTTTACCCTTGTCAGCTACATAACGACGAGGGGAAAATAGGAAGCTGATTACATGCCCAGCAGATAAACACACAACAAACATGGACAATATCAAGCCAGGACTGTGGCAAGCAGTGACACAATCTCAGCAGCTTTAAACTGAGCTTTCTTATTCAAGGAGGGTCTGTAGGAAACGCACATCTGTGGGGCTGCGTCCGTCCCCGGCCACACAGAGAGGAGATGGGACTGCCAGCCAGGCAGGGGTCAGACTCCCTCCCCCTCACTCCCACAATGCATTGCAGAATAGATGAGAAAAGTACTTGGGTGTGTGTGGGGGGGGGGGAGATGCAAGTTCTGAAAGAAATATAAAAATGAAAATTCCACAATTAAAGAATCACTACCTAAACTACAGATATGTTCTTCCACTTTTTAAAAAAAAATACGCAAGGCTCTCAAGACTGGCTAGGAAGCTGAACAGTAGGAAACGTTTGTTTTCTTTCTTCAGGCCGCTTCCATTCAAGCACAGTCTCTCTTCTCTGCTGGCTCCAGGCCCAGATGGTCTGGGTCAGCGGCTTAAGCGGGAGCCTAGTTTGTAAGTTTCTCCCTCCATCACACCCCAAGAAGGCCCCCCGCCCCCACTCTGTCCTGTATCACCAATTGGATTTTAAACACCAAGCACAGGGACTCTGTCTATTTCTGTAGATCCCTGATACTAGCAGACACTTAATATACGCTGATGAACGATGACATGAAACTCATCTATGGGACGTCCCATTCTGCTAGGCTTTATTTCATGCATAATTGTACTTATAATAAATTAGTATGGGCCAGAGAACAGATTCCATTCATTATCTTCCTAGGTAATATATTTGCCTTTAAATTGGTACTTCAGTTCATCTACCTAGAAGGACGCGAGTGCCTCAGCAACCAGCTAGGGGTGAGTTCCTTGGGTTGCCCTTACGTCATCCCAGTAGGTAGTGGCCTGAAAACTCTGGCTGCTTCTCCAAGTCACAAAGCAGTTCAGTTTAGGGTTGTGTTTCTGCAGCTAGAGTCCCCTGACCCCCAGAGTCCGCGAGGTCTTGCGAGAATGAAAAGGGGATTCTGTGTTGGTATTTAATAAAATCAGTAGAAGGGATTTTCCGAATTGTCTGAATCGTCAGCATTTGCTAAGTGAACACTGGCACTCGCTTTCGGTGCCCGTGTTTCCGTCTGCACAGAGTAGAGCACTTTGCGGCATACTGCTGGAAAGAGAGCAGAGACGGACATCAGCACATCAGTTATGACATCACAGGGCCCTCAGCATTTGGAGGCTTCGCTCTAGTTGCACAAAAGTGGCCGGACGATGGTGGGGTGGCAGGAGTACAGCACAGGGTGGCCCCGGCATGCTGCTTGTGATAGAACCTATGCTCGGCGGCCAGAACACATGCCATTGGCTAGCTCATTATGTGTCCTAGGCATAATTAAAATTGTTCATCAGTTGAAGTTTCTTGGTAACATAGTTCAGTTTGCATTTGACTTACTTTGCTTTTTTGATATAGAATGACAAGCATAAGGTGTTTACATATTTGTACATATTTAAAATAAAACAATTTTCTGCTTGTACATATTTATGTAATCTTATGAATAAGAGTAGTCTGCCCATGCTCATGGTTGAGGAGGGTCATTTTCCCATAAAGGGTGCTTGCCCATTACCCAAGTGTGAGGCGCACTGGTTTAGGGAAAGTGTATCTGGAATTCTCTGAAAAGGGTTGACGGAGCCAAAATATGTACCAAAAAAAATAATAACCTAGACTTTTAAATAGTTTGGAGTAGAGCTTAGAAATTGCTTCAGTTTCTAATTGTCCTCAGCAAGGCCAGGAGGAAAAACCCAGGCCGGACCCTGAGAACCTGGGAGGCCCAGCATGGCTGGAGCAGACCGTGGGGGTCCTGGTGAGGCTGTTTCCCTGCTCTGGGCTTCAGCTCAGCGTATGTAAAGAACGGAGAATAATACCCAAACTCAGCCCTTAACCCAAAAAATGAAAACAAACTTGACTTGGTGGAAACAAAGAGGCAATAGATGCAAAAGCATTTTCCTCTTTTGAAAAACAAGAAGGTACTATTTAAAAGAGGAACTCTTGAAAATATCTCAACAACATGCGCCTAATTCAGGCTGACACGTGTAATTGAACCTATGTTTAATTTTTTTGCTGCAAATTATCTGCTTCCTTTAAGAAGCTGGGCTGGTAAAATGCTGAGTTATGTGCTTCAAAAATAGAGCCATGGAAGAATTAGGGAAAAGACACAACACGGTTGGGCCCTTAACAAGAGGAATGCATGAAACAAAGCTAGGGGAAGCTTCGGGAAATAGCTGGGAAGTGGAGGGGAGGGAACGGAGAGTTTTCACACCTCGATCTCACTAGTGACATAGAACAAGTTTATCACAGATGGGACCAGCCCCATGAAGACCCAGAGCAACCCAGGGAGAAATAAACACACACATAAACATTTAGTTTCACCCCATTTCAGACAACAGTGTATACTCACTCCCTTCTTTCTTTCTTACCCTAAGCTTAAATACTTACGGGGTTACTTACAATTAAATATAAGCAATTCCTGTTTCATTCTTCAGAATAATTCTATTTCAACTATAAAAACCTCGGTGATTATGTAAAATGATAAATGTCAGATCCCTTCTGATTTAATCTGTCTGTGTTAATAAGTAACTGCACGTATTTAACATAAAACTAGACTGGAGAACAACAGTACCTTTCTCGGGCTCTCCCCTCCACCGCCCCCCCCCCCCACTGCCCCTGGCAACCTCAGTTCTTTACGTAAAACAGAAATGTTGCAGGGTATTATTTTTTTATAGGTTCGTCAGAGAAGCCTTCCTTGACATGGGAAGTGATATGTGTGGTATGATTTAAAAGATCCCTGGGCCACTTCGTAGGGTGTACATTAGGGAGCACCGAGAGTAGGGGCGAAAGACCAAATGAAAGGTTCATTCCAGCTGGGATAGCTGCGGGCACAAGTGACAGGCTTTGGGGACAGGTTTTGGAGGAGGGCAGTGCTCGGCAAACGACAGCCCCGGGGGCTAAGTCTAGCGCTAACTTATGGTTGTATGGTCCTAATCGCTAAGAATGGTGTTTTACCATTTGAAATAGTTATAAGAAACAAAGTGAGACGAACCTGTGACAGAAACCGCATGTGGCCTGCAAAGCCTACAGTAGCCACTCTCTGCCCCTGACAGAACAAGTTTGCCACCCTTGGAGTAGAGTCGGCAGATCTTCACATTGAACTGAAGGCATGACTGCAGAGAGGGAGGGAGGCCAGCACCTGTGTTCCCAGCTTGAGCAGCTGAGTGATGGACCGGTTCCCTGCTTCCCAGCCAGTCACACCCTCCTGGGTGCCTCCGCTCAAACATCCCTGCTGTTGTCCTACTTATCATATTATCTTACTTGTTAGCCTGCCTCCCCCTCCTTGGCAGTGAATTCCTTAAGTAACTGATTTTTCTCAGCATTTACAGTACTCAGCTCCGTACAGGTACATGCTCCCTACCTACCGGATATGATTGAACTGACGATACATTAAATTCCTTTTCAGGAGTGCTAGTGACATCAGCTTCTTAATGCATACGAAATTACAGTCACTTTTTTAGTGTGTAAAGGTTTAGAAACCATTTTTGCAACCCATCTGCTCCTCACTGCAACCCTATATATTGGTATTACAGTTAGCCTCGATGATAAATTCCCCTTACAAGAAATTGTATTTTATGGTGATTTACTTATATTTAAAATTTACAGCATTAAATTTAAGCACTTCTTAAAAATGTGAACTGAAATCTATCCCTTTGGGGGCGGGGGTGATGAACAAAAAGAAGGACAGAATGAAAAGACAAACTTGGCAATGAGGCATTACGACAAGTAAAGGCGAGAGGAAGAATATCCGGGTATTAGAATGACAGCTAGGGCAGTTAAGTTGGGTGTGAGGGGTGTGGTGAGAAAAATAAAGGAACCCAAGATGGACTTTTATGTTTTGAACTTAATGGTCATGCCTGTTACTACGACAAAGAAGACTATGGGCCATGAAGGCAGAGTTCTGTCTTGGAAAGTTAAATTTGAGATGCCAATTAGATATTCAAATACATTATGTCCAGGAGGGAGTTGGATAGATATCCAAGTCTGGAGTTCCGAGCTGGAGACATAATTGTGGTGGTCATAGAAATAGGGCATACGGATGGTATTTAAAGCCAAAAAACCAGATGAGTTCAGCTAGAGAGTGTGTGTGTAGACAGAGAAGAGGAGAGGATTTTGCTCAACGGAGAGAAGGTACTTTTTGTAGCTTGTACCTCAGTCTTTGCTTTGTCCCCACAAAAAAGTCTGGCTCATTCTGACATGGGGCAGAGCTCAGCATACACTGTGTTTTCAGACCAGAGGCCAACCAAGAAACATCACCACACAGCACAGCCATCACCAGGGTCCCAGGTTAATCAGCTCACAGTTTTGACTCTCCCAGTGAAGGAATCAAAGGGCAAACCTGAATGCGAGCAACACCAGAGAGGGGACTTCGAGAAAACGCAAAATCTAGGGGGAAGCGTTTCTTGTACATAGCAAGAGGGGACCTACATGTGCATATGATGTCCCGCTCAGAGCAGCACAGGGTGATACCACCTGGCACGCACCGGGGGGTCAGCACAGCATGAACAGTGAAAAGTACATCCTCACGAGTGACTTAGTGAGAAGCTGGAGGCTGACGTACGGACGTCAGAACCCCAACCCGCATGCGTGAGCGTGTGTGGTTTACTCTACCTTAATATACATACATAAGCTATGTAATAAAAAGAACAGAGTTTTTATTCCATATCATGGACTCAATCATTCTCTGTAAATCCTATTAATCACTTGAATATAAAATTCCAAAAGCTAACGCTAAAGTTAGAACCTACAGAGAGGGTAGGCCTAACCTAACAATTACTGACAGCATTTCTGTATGTAGAATGGGACAAAACAGTTAACAATCACACCTTACATAAAACTGCCTTAGCTGGGCATATTTCTGTGTGAGTGTGTCATTCATTACAAATGAGTACTGCTGATGCAGACACACACACACACACACACACACACACACACACATTCATTAGGTATTTAATTATCACTTGACTGTGAGCTCTTTGTCAGGTTTAATTGTTTCAGAACATGTATTTCAATTATTTCTTTCATATCTGTCTTTTCCACTAGACAATGGGTCACTGGACAGTAATATTTCTGTTTCTAGAACTTTGAACATAATAGGTCTCACCAATTGTCTGCTGGATGAATAGGAATTAAGCACAATGGTTGTTGGACTGAATTTAGAGTGTTTACTTACGAACCCCAATGAATCTGTCTACTCATGGACTTCCCAGTTTGGTTGCTTCTTTAGGTAAGACTAAAAAGAATGAAAACCTAACCTTTTGAATTTATAGCAAAATCTTGGCCAAACAAGCTTCTCATGGAAACTGCATACAGGTGACAGACATTATTCAGAAATAACCTGTTGTTTAAGGATCGTGAGGTACAGCTTGAGCGGCTTGGGAACAATGAGCCCCCCCAGAGAAAGGGCAAAAGAAAGGTCTTTGGTGACAACTATTGATGGAAAAATTTTTTTAATTTACATTCACATGGCAGATTCAACTTGTGGGAAATGAATGTAGGGTATTCACTAGAAAACACCGTGGAATAAACCTAACAGGAAATGTCTGGTGCCTGTATGAATAAATTTATAAAATTATGCGGAGGGACAAAGCTGAAATAAAATGAGAAACAGATCTTGAATAAAAATCCCAATATTTAAAGTTATAAATGCTCCTAAAATTAAATAAGTATAATATAGTATCAGAGGAAACAGTTCAATGTAATTTTGCGAGAGGGAACTTGACAAAGTGACTCTAAATTTCACTTGGCAGAATAAACAGGTAAGAGTAGCCAGGAAAAGTCTAAGAAAGACAAAACAATGACAAATATAATCGAAGGACTATGCCCTTCAAATATTTAAATTTAACATACAAATTAGAAAGTGAGAAATATCGCAAGGTTGTTTTTAAATCCACTGGCAGATCAGCTGAATAAAAAAGAACATAGAAAGAGTGAAACAAGTCTGAGAATTCAGTTTGTGATAAACGGTGGCATTACAAGTCAGCTTTTTAAATAAATGCTTTAGGAGAACTGGCTTCCAACCCCTCTCCCCCAAAAAAGAAATTTTAGACGGATCAAAACTCGACATCCCAGAGTACAGTTTATGCGATAATTTTGGTAAGATTGGATTTTTGAAAACTTTTGATATTGTCACAAAATCTGAAGCTGTAACAGTTTCATGGATATGGCAAAATAATGGATAAAACTGAAAAACAGATAATTTGAGGAAAAGTACTGGCAACATCTATGACTAAGAGTTAATAGCCATAATATTCAGAGCGTTTTTAAAAAGGTTGTTTTTTAAAAAAATAAATCAACACTTATAGAAAAGGAGTCAAGGATAGTTTTAGCAGTTCTCAGATGATCAAAGACAAGAAAACATAAGATGCTGAACCTCACTGATGATCAAAGAAATGCATATTAAAACTGCATATGTGTGACTGTTTGCATATCAGACTGATAATATCCTATATTGATCAGATGTGGGGAAATGGATATTTTTACACACTCTTAGATGGAATAATAATTATCATGGCCTCTTGAAAGAGGGGGTTTGATTAAAATATCAAAAATTTTAATGTCTCTATCTTTTGACCCCGTAATTACATTTTCCATTTTTAGGACTAGAACCTAAACAAACAAACAAACAAAAACCTACACAAGTGTACATATATGAAATGTTACTTGCTTTGTTACTGTTGAAAATGTGAATTTGTCCATCAACTGGGTACTAGCAAAAAGATTATGATACATATTCATAATAACTCTTATTGAATGCAGTTTACCATATATTTAGTCATTCAATCCTTCCAACAATATTATGAAGTGGGTACTATTATCATCACAATTTAAAAATGAGGAGAGTATGTATAATAAAGCCATATAAAAGAACACTGTGGGGCTATCAAACAGAGTGACATATCTATATTCAGTGGAAAGAGCACCAAGATTTTTCTTCACTGAAAGAATCAAGTTATAAACTAGCATGTATAGAATTACATTTATATTACATAAACTCACGCACTTACATTCAAGAGAGAAATGTCTAAAAAGGAAGGGTTAATTGATGTTTTTCCCCTGGATGGTGAGATGCTGGGTTTTTAAAAAACCTCTAGTCTTGAATTTTTCCATAAAATGTCTGCTTAAACGAGCATTTTGACGATTTTAGCCACCTCACATAAGGGGAGTCATGCCGGATCTGTCCTTCTGTGTCTGGCTTGTTTCTCTTAGTGTAGTGTCTTAACAGCTATTGCATCTTTCAGGATTTCCTTCTTTTTGAAGGCTCAATAGTATTCCATTGCAGGTAGATAGCACACTTCCTTTATCCATTCACCTGCTGGTGGACACGGAGGTTGTTTGCACATCTCGGCTATTGTGAAAAGTGCTGCCATGAACACAGAGGTGCAAACAGAGGATCTCTGAGATCCTGACTTCAGTGCTTTTGGATAAATACCCAGAAGTGGGGTTGCTGGACCCACTTACATGAGGTATGTAAAACACTCACATTCATAGAATCAGAGAGTAGAATGGAGGTTGCCGGGGGCTGGGGGGTGGGAGAAATGGGAGATTGCTGCTCAGTGGGGATCAAGTTCCAGCTACACAGGATGGGTCAGTTCTAGAGCTCTGCCGTTCAGCACCATGGCTGTGGTTAACAATGCTGCACTGTGCACTTAAAGATGGAAGAAGGCAGGGCCGGCCGAGTGGCGCGATGGTTGGGAGCTCGCTTGGGATGCCGGAAGGTCCCGGTTCAGATCCCACATATGAGGGACAGTGGCGCTGCTCTCTACAGCTAAGATGCTAAACAACAGCTCAACCTGGAGCTGGGCTGCCGAGAGTCGCCGGCGACGGCGTAGGCTGCAGTCCCTGTGGCAGTGGGTTGACATGGGTGCCGTGTGTGGCCAGCAGCCAGCGTGAGCGGCCAGCAGCCGCAGTGAGCGGCCGTCCAGAAGCCGGCGACTGATCTGCCTCACCTGGGAAGAGCGCAAGATGGTGCCAACTTGGGCCAGTGAAGCAACGTCCTCCACAACTGGACTGAAGAACAAAACGACAGCAACTTGTCTGTTCCCCTTCCCCCAATTCCCCAGCACTGTTCCCATCCCCCCAATTAAAAAAAAAAAAAGAAAAGAAAAGAAAAAAAAAAGATGGAAGAAGGCAGCTCTCAAGTTGAGTGTTCTTACCACAAGAAAACAACATTTTAAAACAATGAGCTACTTTTCATTGCAGGAAATGTGAAGTTAATACAGCATTCCCTAAGTTCTATTTCGTTCTCCTATTTGAAAAGTCCTATCTAACTCCCCTCTTTTTAACCCTGTCTATTCTGGCCTCAAAATAGAATTTTTAGCTTCGTACACTTATTTACCTTTATTATCCCAAGTTCCCCTGAATGTGAGGAAGAAACAGCGTTCTTCGAATTGCCTGTCAACACGCTACCAACTTGTTAACGCACTTTCATATGTAAAGACGGTATTATGGTCATTTGGTAATAGTTGCTAGTTAAAGGGTTTGGAGTAGAAGCTATCAAAACACTGAGAGAAGAAGTTCAGAAGGCCTTTCTGGCTCATATATGGTGTCACAGGAAAAACTAACGACCACGTTGAGGTGACTAAAAGGAGGTACGTGCCACCAAAGAAAATGGCGGGTACAACGGGAGAAGATTGGATTGAATGGCAAGAAACCCGAGTTCTGGTCCTGGCCCTGCCCCTGGCCAATACTGTAACTCTGGGCCCTTCAGGTAACCTCTCTGGACCTGAATTGTCCATCAACCGGGGACTAGCAAAAAAATTATGGTAATAATTTTTCACCCATTAATCCGTACAGTTCTTTGCTTCATTGCAATCTAACTTTCCTCTGTGAACACCACACCCTTAAAACTATCTCAAAGAGAGAGTGTTCTTTATCCCATTACCCTGGATCCTCTTGGATGTCCTTCAGCATCAAAATATCCAAAATGGAGCTGATGGCCTCACTGAACCCATCCCACTCCTGTAAGAAGGAGTGGGACCAGGTCCTTGGTTTTCAAACATAGATGGCCTCTACTCCAGGGTTTCCCTGGATGTCCTCCAGGGGCCACCATGGAAGCTGCAGAGCCCGGAGGCGAGAGGGCTGGATCCTGGGCCCCCACCCTGCTTTAACCCAAACAGCTCCATTTTCATTTATTTCACAGAATGGGATTTCACAGAAGATTTTGATTGAATAAGGGGTTCTGATGCTTAAAACAAAAAAAGGAGAGAGAGAGAAAAGTTTGAAAACCACAAACTATGCTGATGTCTGAGGTTCCTTATGGCTTTAAGTTCTGGTTTGGAAATTAATCTATGCCTCAGAATGTATGTGAGTAAGTAAGCAGTGAAAATGCAGTTTGCCCTGAAGAGAATTTCCAAGGCACCGAACATCAATCATGAAGAGTCCCCATCACTAACATGTGGCAAGTTGATTTTTTTTTATTTTTGCTTCCCTGGGGTCGATTTACCATCTGCCTCATCTTCATCAAAACATTAATTTCAGCTTAATCCCCTTTCTTCCTCTCTGGTGGTAAAAGGACCTGGCTCACTTTGAAATAAAACAAATAGAGTGCAGCGATGCTTTCATATGCAGGGTGGTTTCCATTTGATTATTACGGAACTCCAGAATGCTAAAATGAATAAAGTAATTCAGCTCTTGTCTGAGACTCAAAGTCTAGAGAACTATTGAAGTAAAATGTACCAAAATTCATTAAATGTACTGAGTGTTTACCGTGTGCAAGGGACAGTGCCAGGTGTGTCTGATGAGAGAATATGGTGAGACTCCACCTTCTAGGAAGTCTAGTCTCTCTAGAAAAAGGGAAAGGCAAGTCTAAGTGAGTTCAAGGTTGAAAGGAGGTCAGGAAAAGCTTCGAGAGCCTTGAAGGTTGGGCAAGGGAATTTAATTCAATAAGGAACAGGGCAGTTGGGGAACATGTACACTTTATGAAGATTAAGCTGGTATTAGAATATAGAGTGAAGAGAAGAAAACAGACTCAAAATCTGGATAGCAACTGGGGTGGTGGCTGCTTCAATGGCCCAGATACAAAAAAGGTAATGAAATGGGGTGATGGCGAAAGAAACATTAAAAAAGTGACTGACGGAGCTACACCTAGAGCTGACTTTCAGGAATTGGGAGGATGGCCACAGGTAGACAGTAGAGCAGGTAGGAAGCTTGACTTGACAGGAGTCAAGGAAGAAGACAACGGTAGCTTGGACTAAGGTGGATGGAGAGTAGAAGAAGAACATGAGTATTTGAAAACTATTTAGACAAAAAACCAAGAGAGATTTAGTGGATTGGACATGGAGGTGACGGTCACTGCAATGGGGAACAATGGATGAAGGTGAGTCGTGGGTTCGGGGAGGCCGTCAGCTCCATTTTGGATATTTTGATGCTGAAGGATCCAGGGTAATGGGATAAAGAACACTCTCTCTGAGTTAGTTTTGAGGGTGTGGTGTTCTCAGAGGAAAGTTAGATTGCAATGAATGCAAAGAACTATACGGTTTAATGGGTGAAAAGTGATAGGAAATATGTGAACTTTTCACAAGAGACCGGATATACAAAGGAACCTCCAAATGTGTCTGGAGAGGTTGCATAATTTAAATTAGATAGTTTGCTTGATTATTTTGTACTGATAGAAAAAGAAATTGATACTGAAATAAAAAAGCAAGGAATATGGATACATCTTTTTCTAGATTTTGTTTCTGTGCCAGTGTTCAGTGAATGACTGAATTGTGTCTCTTCTAAGATCTTTGACCAGTGGAATTTTCTCTCCATCACATGGCTGAATGTTTAGAACTCTGTTAATGTTCTATTTAGTTCAAGTGGTTGTATGTTGGTTCTTTGGCGCCATTGTCAATAATAAAATTCAACAAAAAAAACCCCCTAAATATGGCCTTGTTTTTCTCTTTTTAAACATATCTGATTCTGAGCCCGAACCAAGATCCACACTTCTTCTTCTCATGCGGAAGACAAATGTACATGACTGACCACCATTAAATTACGTTACTCACTAGACCCCACTGCCTTTTGCTGACTTATCTCTTCACCCAACCTCCCCAACCCTTGCTCTCCACAGCTACACATTGGTTCCTTCCTTGATACAAACCCACTTCCTGCTATATGCTCATTCCTTCCCAGGGGAGGAGCCAGGGAATCTGCATTTTTCATAAGTGCCCTCAGTAATTTATGAGATTAGGGAAATTTGAGAAAATCTGTGCAGACTCTCTTCAGGGACCACCTTGAGGATGCAGGAGAAAGGCTGGGCCATGTTCCTTTCACCTGCTTCTCTCAGACTAGGTCTGTGCTTGATGCTTTCCTAGGAGGCTTCTACATAACTTATCACCTGAAGCAAAGGTCCTATGGCTCAAAACACTCAAAAATCATGGCCATGACTCTATGGTCACTTCTGACTCTCTTTGCCTCCCGATTAATTCCCACTTCAACAATATACTCACAACCAGTCCAGACTACCTCAGCTACCTGATGGTCAAGAGTTGAACATTACTGAGGACCAAATATGTGATGAGCCTATTTTATGTGTTAAGTACAGTAATACCTTGGTGTGCGAGCATAATTTGTTCTGAAAACAAACTACTCGTATTGCAAGACATCGCTCGTTTACCACATTAAAATGTATTAGAAATGTCTGCTCGTCTTGCAGAACACTCGCAAACCATGTTACTCGCAGTCCAAGGTTTTACTGTATGTAGCATTGAACCAAACAGACAAAAATCCTTGCTTCCATCTTACTTTCTAGTGGGGGATATAAATAATAAGTGAAAATTTTAGAATATTAAAAAATGATGAGTGTTGTGGAGAAAAACAAAGCATGAAATGGGGAATGAGAAAGAGTGTGGTGTGTATGTGTGTGTGATGTGCACGCATGTGTGTCTACACCCTTTTAAACAAGAAAGAAGAAAAGCTTCATGAGAAGATGACCACTGAGGTAAGACCTGAAGAAGGCAAGGGGATGACTAATGTGGACATCAGGAAGAAAAGCGTTTCCAGACAATACAGGAAATCATAGTCACGTTTAATTAGCCTGACTAGAATGAATGGGTAAAAATGTAGGGACTCCTTTATGAAAGTAATTTTCTGCTCTCCGAGCCACCCCTTCCCTTCCTGTTGTTACAGCGAATGCCATCTGCTGTAAAGAGAATCACCCCTCACACTCTTACTCCCGCCACCGAGAACATTCATCACGGAAATGATCTCGGGTCCTCTCCACCTGCGAGGGGACAGCCGCAGGGGCCACGTGACTGGACTCACAGGAAGTCACGGTGCTGACTAGGGGGTGGTGCAGAGCTAGAGCACAGGTCTTCCGAATGCCACCCTCAAGCTCTTTCAGTTGAAAAGATCTTTAATATGTAGACCAGGAACTGTTTACATTCCTTTTTTAAAAATTACACCTCTAATATAAATTTTTTTTTAGTGAATACATACTCATGTAACAATAATGGGGGCCATATCCTTAATAACAAACTATCTTTCTTTGCATACCGCTTGTGAGTTCCTACACTGCCGCCCACCCCAATAAGGGGGAAAGATGAAGAAGTAAAGGGAGAGAAGGGAGGAGGGAGGAAAACGAATGAAACGAAACCTGACGGGATCCAATCAACAATTCGAACGCCCGAATTTTCCTACACCCTCGCTCTATCCAATTCACTGCAACAATACTTCCGATCTCCCACCCATTCTGAAATGGAGCAAATACAGATCTAAAAATTAAATTGGAATTTCCTTATCCTCGAGGGCACTTACTTTTATTAACAAACAGAGGAGGCACCCATCGTTGTCATCAATTAATGGAATCCCAACCAGCCACACTGTGACAGCCTCATGTTTACGGCCTTAATATGATATCTCCTCGAACTTGAGAGCCAACGTCCACCTGGCCATTCCATCCAGCCCCACTCAGACACACTGCTTTCCCTTCCCGTCTTATTTAGTAATGCGATCTTTATTTCCTCTACCATTTAATCTTCCCTGAGAAGCACTGCTGTTTCTGACATCTGTTCCCTTCCCATCCGCCTCTGTGAACTCTGAGATGAAGACAAAGTTTTCAAGAAATGCAAAGCTCATCTGTCAACTCACTTCCCCCGCCACCTGTCAGAGGCCTCACTGCCACTCCTTGGGTGACTTCTTAACTCCACTCAGGGTT
Source organism: Hipposideros armiger (assembly GCF_001890085.2). NCBI lineage: Eukaryota > Metazoa > Chordata > Mammalia > Chiroptera > Hipposideridae > Hipposideros > Hipposideros armiger. Next base: position 3,771,450 of record NW_017731356.1, on the reverse strand, counting down.
GAAGCTTTTTTTTTTTTTTTTGGTGGAGCTCTCTTTAGAGACTCCTCCTCATTCCCTTTTTTAATTTTCCTACTGAGTCTTTGTATGTTGTATTTATTCACAATGCGTCTGATCGCTCCCCATGGCAAGCGCTGTGCATACAGCTCCTATCCTAACATTTCTGCTGGATCGAAAGCCTGGTATTTCAAGAAACTTCTATCTAGTCTGAAAACGCAAAGGCTCAACTTTGGGGTTTAACCTATAATCTGGGTGTTTGAAGAGATACCACAGCTGCTACAGCTGCCAAGATGGGTAAGGAAGCAAACAACCCTCTCTCATCAATGATCTCATCATATGTGTTCACACCCTTAAAATATTTAGGCTGGATTAGTGCAATGAATTCTGGGTCTGGGCTCCCCTTAAGGACCACCTGTGAGATTTACTTAGCTTGCCTGCTTCAGGGTCTGAGTCAAACGAAGCCATGTTTCATTTACTCTGGACATTTCATTTGCAATCTAGAAAAAGCTAACTTTATATCGAATGTCTTGAAAAATTTTGCTGCTCATGTGCATTTTCTCAGGATCTTCTATTTTGAGAGTAAAATTAAGAGCCAGGCTTCCTATATAAAATGCACCTTCCTCCCCTCCACTCGTACACCCCGCACCCAGAAAAACAAACAATCAGTCTGAACAGCTTCTCCTTTCCCAGGGAAGGCAGGTCTGAGGGAAGGAGCTGCAGGTTGGATTTCCCGGGGTACAGGGAGGGCCTGGAGAAGCGCCCTCCGTTATCGATGCTCCTGAATTGTCGCCATTTCCATCTCCCTCTCACCTCTCTTGGATTGAGGCCTTTGGGTTCTAACAAGGGCTGGCAGCACTGGGAAGACTGTCCTGGCTGCCCTCCCCCGTCCTTCCCCAACGGTTCCCCAGCGCCCCACCCCCACCCCCGCATATACACATGGATGCGTACAATCGTTTCTATCTACTTCACTCTCTTTGTTCTAGAAAACAGTAGTCACTCTCCTCTCTGTTTCTATAGCTAGATTATCACTTATTTTTTTGTATTATGCTTTGTTGTTTATAATGTACTTTTCCATATTCGAATACTTGAAGGTTTTAATTTTTGTATTTCCAGAGACAGTGCCTAATACATTGTATAAACTCAGGGCAAGTTTGTTGAAATAGCTAATTTAATATTTAAAACCAAAGTAATAGATGCATGTGATCACAGTTCAAAGAGCTTTGAGGAGGGGGGATGGGAGGCAAATCTCCGGCCCCATCCCTCTCCGCTCCAAGAGGAAATTTATTTGAATCTCTATCGATTGTAGATCGCCTGGTGCATAAACCTATATAACATGCACACTTTTACTTCTTGATTTAACCACTTTAGACAATAACTACTCCTATTCAAGAGAAGTTTTTAGCTCACTCAATTCTCTTACAGTTCTTTGCCAATCGTTAATACTCATACAAGTCCACAATTCCTTGTCTGAAGTCCTTGGAACCACCTGTTTCAGAATTCAGATTTTTCCAGAATTTATAAAGGTAACATTGTGTATATATCATATGCTGCAAAACCTACACATTAAATGTGTGTGCAGTAAAATATGCGAACAGTCACATTAAGTGGGCTATATAAAGATTATAATGAGCTTCACATTAGTGCAAATCAGGTTTTGCCAGCAAAAATTTGCCAGTGTTGATCTTCTTCCGCTTGTTTCGATGAACCCACAAATTACGCCAAGTATTCAGTCCTGCTTCCTCTTACACAGATTAATTTTAATCTTTACCAGAGTAACAAGATACATACTTCTTTCGCTTTTCTTTTCTTTTTTTTTCATTTCTTCATGTACTTAATCCAAACCCAAACCACCCGATTACGTGGTTTCCATCAGTCTCACTATTTAATCCTGATTGGGCTACACAGCTATTTTCTTATCAATTGCTTTCCCTAAGTAAGAGTCTGGCTCGATACGCTATTGTCCTCCTCTTTCTCCCCCTACTTGGCTGTCCACCAAGGCTCCTTTCTGTCATGGCCACTGCGGTTATGTCTCTAGAATAGAAAGACATCCGATAAGTTCAAGGATACCACCGATGCCTTCAAACATGCAAGAGCCATTTCAATGAGCACATAACCAGATGCTCTAATTACAGTTCATAACCTGTTGCAGTAATAGTGAAAATCCTCTCAAAATTTCCCTACCCCATTGTATAAAATATGCTGTACAAATATAAAATACAATTCACTATAAAACTAGCTTGTAATAATTCAGGGCATCACAGCTGTTGACCATTCTAGTTTAAAACTGGATAAAAAATGTGAAGACAGGTGGTTTGTGTGTTTTTCCAAAATTGGTCACCGAGTCCCCCACCACCATCTCCTACATTTCTTTAAAAAGACGTGTTTCTTTCACTCCATCTTCTCCCCAAGGGAAAGTCAACTCTAAAATAAAGTTTGGTTGATAGGCTATGGGGAAAAAAAAACAAGGGGACAATAGAACACTGCATGGCATACAGTGTATTCTAAAACAGTAAATGCAGCGGATTTTTAGAAACAAAATTAGTCGGGAAGAGAAGAAAGGAAGCATGAAAACAAAACCAATAAGTGATGTAATAAAAGGCAGTGAGCAGAAGATAAAGTCTGATGCCCACATTCAACCAGGCAACGTCTCTCTAATGGAAAAGAGGCCTCCAGCACATTTCAAGTTTTGTCCCATTAAACACCAACGGAGCCCCAGGAGCTGTCAGGTATCTCAGAGGGTAAAGGGCTGAGCACAGCTGGTTGGCATGTGCTCACCACCCCAGACACATGGTTTCCCAAGAGCCATGATGGCTTGGGAATCCTGAAAGCAGCTCACTCGTCAGCACGGCCGCTCCTGTGGGAGAGCAGCCAAAGAAGCGAGCAGAGGCTCTCAGGTGCAGAAAGAAGTCTCTTTTGGTGGTGACCACACAATGCCACACACAGATGATGTACTATAGAACCGTACACTTCGAAACTTACATAATCTTATCACCCAATGTCACCTCCAAGAAATTTAGAAAAGAGAAGTCTGTACCTTTCCATGTTTCAGGAAATAGTGGGGATGTTATCAGGATGGGGCGCAAGGAGGCTGGAGTCAGACCGTCTATAAGGATCGCTATGCGGGTGACAATGCTTGTGGGCTGTAATTCTAATCAGAACATTGCTTTTCTAGGAAGGATTCCATTTCCACTGGAATAAATAATCATAAACATGTCACCTTAATAACGTGGGATTCTCATGAAGCTCAGAGGGGATCTGGTGAAAAAAATGAATAAATTACGATTTTCTAATAGTGAAATGAAATTTTAATGTCAGTATCAGAATCCATTGTTATGGTGAACTATCTAGATACATATCTAATTACAGAGGGGAAATACTTAGGTGGGAAACTTGGCTGATCCTGAACTTGAAATCTGAGCATAAGCCAAGATCACAGACATATTCAGCAATTGTTTGGTGTGGCTGAAGCCTGAGATTTTTTCTTTTTCAAGTGAGTGACTGAGTGACTGTGTGTGTGAGTGACTCTGTGTATGTATGTGTGTGTGTGTGTGTGTGTGTGTGTGTGTGTGTGTGTACCGCTTACCTTATTTCTTCTCTCCATTTGCCCTAAAAAAGCTTTGGTGATCAAAGAATGTTACATGGGCCCAAGGAGTTAAATTCCATTTAAAAGAAACAGAAATTAATCATTTTTCTCTAAAATGGCTTTGCGCGTCTCTAAGTAAGTTCAACCTTTTGAATTTAGAGAACAATAAGATATATCTGTGACTTCAGCTGTAATCTGATGAGTTGAAGCCTTTTGTATGATCATGGCTAAAGCATCCTTTAGCAATAAGGAAACCAGGTTTTTGTTTTGCTTTTTTCTTAATGTCTGGGTGGGCGGGGGGTGGGGGGAGTGGGAAAGGAGAGAGAAGTTTTCAAGAAAAGTCGATCAATTAGCCCCCTTATTAATATGCCCTGTAATCATTGCTGTAGTAGAATCTGTCTGAGATAAAGCCACTGGTAAGGGCACCAAAGCACTTCAAATTTTATCAGAGTTGTCTCTAAACACTTTTAGGGACAAATTGTACAAGATATACATGGATCTTCCAAGGGAACTGTGCCTTTGAATGGAGACAGCATCCTGGAATATGATTTTCCAATATATTAAGAGACTATATTTGGATGGGGCCTAGAATTCTGCATCTTATTTTATAAATAAATGGCTACGTTTCTTGGTTTTATTCACATTCTCCTATGGCTCTGACTTGCCTGACAGATAGTTTGAAAAGTATATATCTCCAGTGTCATACAGTTGCTGATCTGTCCTTTCGTTTTTTCTACAGGATGAAGTGTAAATTATCAATTGAACTATCAGGTATTTCAGAGACAATGGCTCTAGGTTTTATAACTCTTCAGGACTTGTAAGAGCCAATGCTCTTCAAAATTAGAATGACGTCACAGGTATAATTCCCGGTGTTTCCATGGTTGGGTTTCTGATGAGACAGTCACCCTGGCTCTGTCTCACCAGCAGTCATGGCGACTGACTCCTACCTTTGCACTAGGCCCAACTGGTGGAGAACATACAATATGAGGGGAAAATTGACAGTTTTAGCCCTCTTCAAATGTTGTGTTATTTTCGCTATTATTCTATCCTATTTGGTTTTATTAATTACATTCTTTCATCTTCCAAATGCTCTGGTAAACTGAAGTGTCCCTGACTTTCAGCTTTTGGGTTGCTTCTTAATCTAAAACACACATGCTTCATAAAGAGTGTAGCGTGTAAACTCCCTCAAGTCCATGCCATCCTCTTTGGGTTCATGTACACCCAGAAATCATTCTGTTTCCCGGGGAGTGGGCTTTATTGGCTGCAAAGAGAGACCCGTGCACAGGGACATGGGGGCAAGTGTATATATGTGACTCGTAACCAAGAACTTAAGCCTGCACCTCGAGGAGAAGTCACCAGATGCCAACGTTTCAGAGAGCACTGCTAGTTTTACATGCTCCGAAAGCCACTAGGATTCGAGCTGCTCTTCCAAACTGCAGTAGAAATGGCGACTGCTCCATCCGCTTGGAAATAATGACTGTCCAAGTTGTCAACCCAGGTTAGCCAGTGACCAGGCACAGGGGGTCCATTTTAAATGTGCTCAGTGCTCACTGGATGCTGGTGAGTAGCTACATTAGAAACTTAACAAATATTTGCATACTGTTTGTAAAATTGGTCTCAGTTTCTCAAAAGTGTTTAACTCCTCTCAACATACGAATCTTTACTAGGTGGGGATCAATTAGTCAGGCGCTTTATTGGAGCCTCTCTGCTTTGGTATTTGGTCCTTCGTTCTGATCTAATGAGACGTCCGCTGGAAGGTGGAAGAAAAGGTTGACTTCAAAATGTATTGATTACATGCATTCTCTCATTTTCTCTTTCTTACTGCTGAAAAGTATGGCTGACTTTTAATAATTAATAAGTACTAATTTATTCAGTGGTTTCTCTACACCTACACTGTTATGCATTTCCTTTTTGATTTATAAACCAGCTGATTCCTGGCCATTTTTCATACCTGCAGGGTATTAACCATAGTATGATAATTAAGGTGCTATGAGATCCTGAAATGCTTCTGACTCATCACAAACACATTGAATTTGGTCCAGTATAGCTTTAGTGGAAAAGTATATTTACCATATTCCAAGTCTTTATGTGTGTATGCATGCATACATAAGTATATGTGTAGAAACATTTCTTTGTTCATGACAACAGTTACATAACTAGAACAATATTTTACTCAACCAGGTCAACTTCTAACTTGTTTTTCTTTCTAGAAATTACAATGGATACCACAAAATTTTGAAATAGACTTCCCAAGTATTTAGAGATAAATTACAAGTTCAAATGAAGGCGAGGAAAAAGCTTTGAGTTAGCTCTAAGTTAGGATAACTCCCATAGTGAGAAGATACAATAAGCATCTAACAGATTTTGGTTTTAAATGATTCTTCCAGCAGTTACACGGTAGAAAGGAAAGACCCAGCATCCAGAAAAACTTCCTACCTTAAGGAGTAGATTAAATTCGCTTTACAATAAAAACTAACCATGCCAAATGATGACGATTTTCTGTTGAAAATTTTGTTTAAATTTTTAAAAATATGCTTGTAATATAGTTTATAGAGGTATTTAGTTTCTTGGATGCCAACATGCTCTTCCTTAACAATGAATTTTTAACTGTTCTGTATAATTTTATTAACTTTTTGTTGAAGTATCTAGAAATGCACAGCTCACAGAATTTTCACAAATGGAATGTTCCCATGTCACCAGCGCCACATCAAGAAACATTATCAGCACCCCAAATGCCACTCTCCTTGTACCCCATTCTAACAATGCCTTTTAAACCACCGTGACACAGCGTTTTGTACTAAAGGTAATTTCTGAAGCCGACAGAGACTGAAGCAAGTCTAGCCTGTGGCTTCTAGTTCTGTTGGTCTAAGCACAGTTGGTTTGCGTGCAAGGGGCTCCCTCTAACAGCCCATATTGCCCTGGCCGGGTGACGGTGGAGTCCCGGTGCTGCTCTGTCATTCCAGGGGAGAAGTGAGGTGAAGGGGACGGTGTGTGGAAAGAGAAGAAAGAACCCTGGGCTTGCTTGGTAGGCTGCAAACTCACTTTCTGAGAGACAGGTTTTCTTCCTCAAGTAGTTCATTAATCAGGGGCAACTTAGTGAAGCTTTCTAGGCCTTGGTTTCTTTTATCTGTCAGAAGAGATGTTTGACTCTATCATCTCCAAGCTTTGCTCCAAGGTTAAAACGCTGCAATTTCACATGGCAGGATGCTTAGGTACCCCGGCGAGGTGAGGTCAGAAGGTGAAGAAGTGAGCATGCTCGCTCCACTTCCGGGCCGACTAGGAGGCCTCCCACCCCGATCTTTCCCGCCTCTGGAACCAGGTGTTCAGCCCGGAATAGAACTATTCGGTGATCCCTTCTTCTGTAGGAAATGCATTTGTGATGTATAATTTGAGACCGTAAGTTACATGCATATAAATATTTTTTGCTTCCTTTTTAGTGACAATATAAAGCAAAAAAGGCGGGGCTTCTTACATGGCGTCCCACGCCTCTCCCTGTGGCACCCTGTATCCCGAGAGGGTAAGGGTTTCACCACACGTGCCCACAAAACATGAAATACTCAGCCTACGTGATGTCCGTGAAGTGGTAGAGGGTTTCTGAGGCAAGCCTTTGATTTTTCTGCAAAGCTATTTTATATCATGTGAAATGTCTTCAGTAATTGCACAACAGTAAAAGACATCCACCAGCTTCTATTTAAGAAGCTCAAAACTTCTGACAATTGGCTCACGTGAGTCACAGTCAGGAAGAAGCCTTCCAGCAGCAGCGACGCACCTCAGTCTGCCGTGTGGCTGAGGTGTGATTGACACCACCAATGGAGCAGCCTCCCAACTTGCAGCCGAAATATGGACACCGCCATGAACACGAGAATTAGACATCTCATCACTCACGTCCCCTGTGTCCTGTCTTTACTGCGAACCTAGTATCTTCCCTGCACTTCCCCTTCTCGGATTCAACAGGCTTTTCCCAGGTGACATTAGAACAAATTGGGTAATAGCTCTGTTGCTACTATTTGCACTGCGTGAATAAACACCAAATTCTTGCCTGTTAGCGACAAGGTCACTCCTTCGCTTCACTGCAACGAACAGATAGCATGAGGAAACTTGAACAATTTGATTGCGGTGATATGAAAACATGACAACAAGCCCACCCCCCACCCCCTTCTTCATAAATACCATCCTCACAGGCAGACAGACTCACACTCACGACTTTTCTTTTCAATTCCCAGCTATTCCTTCAAAAGCCACTTCTTCACCTTTATTCTCTGACCTTATTTCAGTATCTGCAGCAGGAAAACTGGACAGAACCTCACGGTTTAGCAACCAATATACCATTTTCTATGTGTCGTCTTCCGAGATCCAGTTTTTCCATTTTTCCATTCACCTAACCCATTCATTTAAAAAACAACTGTTTAAACTAGACATTGTATATCAAATTCAGAGAGGCAACTTTCTCCAGTCCTATTCAGTCCACAGGAGATACTTAAGGATGTCATAAAATATAAAAAAAGCATATTCTAGCTGCTTGCTATTTTGGAAAAGGGGGGAAATCCTTTCAGACAGTAACCAGTTCCATTGTGGTGAGGCGTTCTGCAAAATGCATTAGGAGGTTCACGCCTGTGGCAACGGTCGCTGCACATATTTTGGAACGTCTCCCAGACTCTAAGACTTTTTCCAGACGGCCAGGGGGAACTTCAGTACGACAGAGATCCTGCTCTGGGCCTTAAAATAAAAAAATGTAGAAGGAAAACTTTGGAAGGTTCAGTTTCAGCTGGATTTTGTTTCTTAGACAGCTGAGTTGCCTAGGTTATGGAAAATACTAGTAATTATGGAGTGACAATAATCAGAAAAGTTTCCCCCCTGTCTTTTTTTTTTTTTTTTGTCTGAAGCTGTAGTTAGTTCATTGAGGCATTGGTTAAGTAATAATGCTACTTTGCTTCTTAAGCATCTTTCCAGGCAGGGTCCAGTCTATGCAGCCCACGTACTGAAATCACCTCAATGTATTATGACAATAGTTTTTTAAATTCTGGGAATCAGACAATAAGATGTACCTCTGTTTACTCAACTGCCCTTTTGCTGCAATAGCAATTTTAAATTTGCTCAGAAGTTGTGACTTAAGGGGCAGGGGTGTGGGGATGCTGAAACCATGGGACTTCACAAGTGCTTTTAACCGTTTCTTTCTCTATCATGCTCAGCTTTAAACTCTGCCCTCACAGGGGCTTTTGCTGTGGCTAGAAATGAAATCTGAGTATAAAAACTGGCCTAGTTCATACCTTAAAGGACACGCTCATATCTAGTAGAGCCCCAGATTTTCCACAAACACATGTTATCCCCTTTCTTCTCTTTCTCGAAGGCACAGCTTTTCTTTGGACGTTTTTTGCCTCCTCTGCATCTAAGTCCTCTTACCAATGAAATCAATGACAGAGAAAGTTCTCTCAGTCTTTTGGTTTCATGGTGTGTCTGGGTGCCCTTCTAGTTTTTTTCTGACTTGTTCGGATGTAGCTCTATAATTTCTTTATTATTCTTGGATTGCCTTAAGGTTCCCACTTTGCTCAGGCTCCAGCTCCAATGCCCCACTCCGACCCGCCCAGCTCCTGGTGTGAGAAGCAGCGTGGTTCCGCCTGTTCCTGCAGGGGCTGAGAGGCAGTGGTCCTCAGGGAGGCAGATGTCGTTCCCCTTATCTTACTGGATGTGACATTTCTTTGTTTGGAACCTAAAGCAGTGAAGAAAGAGGCATGCTTGCCCGCTCTTGGCTGCACGGTAATATATTTGGAGTCAGCGCCCAGAGAAGCGGTTTGGAAAAAGCAGTAATTTAGGAATCTGAAAAATTGGATTGTGCTTCAAGCTTTGCCATGTACCAGGAGGTTGAACTGGAGGGAATCACTGGACTTTTCTGAGCCTCAACTGTCTCATCTGCAAAGTGGGAATAATACCTGCCTTGTCTACTTCACAGCTTTATTACAAGGATCAAATGAGACAGCCGATGTCAAAATACTTCTACGTTAACATCTGTAAAGAGCTCAGAATGGTGCTTGATTCGCAGTCAACACTAAGTGGTAGCTACAGTATTAATATTTTTATTATTGTTATTATGCAATTAGTATTAAAATTGCAAAGCACCCAACACACAAGTAATCGTAGACTTGTGCATTTTTGATGGTTGTCATATGCCATTTCATAATTAGTAACGTTTTTAAAAATTAATTTTAATTTTATAAAAATCTACTTAGCTATTTAAACCCAGATTCTAGTAAATGCATTTTCCAGGTGATGGGGGGGAAATAAAAAGGCCTTGGAGATATTAGGTTGAAAAAATCACCGGGCTATTTGAGATGCGCACTGCTTGAGCTGACAAGACTTTTCTAGAGCTGCAGCTGTGGGGGGGGCAAAGGCCCGGTGGGGGGGGCCCTGCACACAGAACTGTTGCTGCAGGGCTCTCGGGACAGGTGTCCGACTTTCCTCCCACTTCAATGCAAATAGCAACCATCAGCCCGCCCTCCCTTCACCCAGCCAGAGGTCAACGCGTCCAGCCCATCCAAGGCAGTCGTGAAACCCACTAACGTGGCTTCTGAACAGAAAAGCCTAACACACCAGAATTATGCCTGATCCTGAGCAAAGCTGCAATGTCACCAGTGCTCAACCTTAGGGCCCGTGTTATTATATATATATGTAGCAGTGTGCTAGGGCTGGCATAGCACAATACCACAGACTGGCTGGCTTAAACGACAGAACTTCCTTTTCTCACAGTTTCGGAAGCTAGAAGTCCAAGATCAAGGTGTCAGCGGGTTTGCTCTCCCCTGGGGCCCTCTCCTTGGCTTGCAGATGGCCGCCAATCTCACTGCGTCTTCACACGGTCTTCCGTCTGCGTGCACCCCTGGTGTAGTATCTTCAATGTTCAAATTTCCTCTTCTCGTAAGGACACCACTCATATTAGATTGGGGTCCACCCTCATGGTCTCATTTTACCTTAACCACCTCCTAAAAGGCCTATCTCCAAACATGATCCCATTCGGAGGTACTGAGGGTTAGGGCTTCAGCACAGGAGTTTTGGGGGACACAGTTCATCTCATAATAGGGCCTTCCCTTCTCATACTTCTCCTTCCAGTTAATTGCTTTCTGTCAGGGTCCATTCAGCTCAACGTATTTTCTCTTCCTCATGGAATCCTAGTGCTCACCATTTCTGAATGCTTCTTTAGAAACAGGATTATGCAAAAATGTACAAGTGCTTTGAAATCTTCACTGTGGTCTGAAAATGGTGCATTATTGTGACTTCTCTGAGCCTAAGCCTGGCGGTGTCAAGGGATAGAGAATACGCGAGGTAGCATCCTGTTCCTTGGGCTAACACAAGGCCAAAAATGCGGTCCCCATGAATATTTGGAAGATCTGCACAACATTCAGAGACTCAATATTTCCCCAACAGCCACTGCGTGACATTACAAAATCATGCATGGGTAAAAGATCCATTCAAAGTGCAAATGAGACAGGGTAATGGCTTTTTATGTCACAGGCTATGGAAGTCAATGGGAAATGATTTCAGATCCACATTGCAATGTACCTTTAAGAAATTACCGCTTGTTGAGTTTTGGTGTAGTATTAAGGAAGAATATCTACACAGTTATCTGAAAAGGTTATTAAAACACTCAATCCTTTTCTGACTACATATCTGTTAGAATCTGGATTTCCTTCATATCCGTCAACTAAACAACATATCGCAACAGATTGAATGCAGACGCAGGTATGAGAATCCATTTGTTTTCTGTCAAGCCAAACATTAAAGAGATTTGCAAAACTACAAAACACTGTCAGTCTTCTACTTTTAACTTGTTTTCGAAAATGGAGTTGTTTTTCACAAAAATGTATTACTTAGGACAATATCTAATGGGTTTATTATTATTTTAAATAAATCAACATGTATTTTTTTAAATTCTCTGTTTTAATTTTGACTACTTACACATCAATAGATATAATCTATAGTCCACCTAAACAAAGGCTCTTGGGAGTATTTAGTACTCTTCAATGTTTAAAGGGACAATGAGAGCACAATGTTTGAGAACTGCTACTTCATTTGAAGGAACAAGTTTGTATAAAAGCAAAGTTCATGTAAGGGAAATATGGTGAGTTCCTGAATTTGGAAATAGGCCTCAGTTCCTTTGAAGAGTTGGCCAGAGACGAAGGTAGGAAGGTAAACAGGGCAGATTATAAAGGAAACTATATGCCCTAATAAAAAGTTTGAACTTCATCCTCTACAGTGATGGCTTTCAAATTTCCATGACCTATGATCAGATATACATTTTATATCATAAGACAGTATCCACTCACATGCATGTTTATATAGGTAAATGCAACTAGAGCAGTGATCCACAGAACAACACTTTTTACCAAATGTGATATACTCTGCTATTTTCTGTCTATTATATTTTTAGAAGTTCGATGCCGGTCACTAATTTGAATTCACTACTCATTAATAGCTTGCAACCTGTAATTTGTAACACACTGTTCTACATAATAGAGAATCAAGGGACAACGGATGTTTCGCCCGGAGACGTGCCATGATCACATTTGTGTTTTTAGAATCACAATGTGGTATGGAGGGTGGAACATGCAGGAGAGTGTTGTAATCGTCCAGGGGAGTTACGGCAAGAATCAGACCTGAGCCAGAGGACTGGGAGGAGGGGCCACATGGGGGAGAGAAAGGGCTATCGGGATTTGAAGACAATATCAGGCTTGTACAAGAAGATACATCCATGATGACTCTGAGGAAGCTTGTAATTTGGGAGGATGGTGCAGCTACTGCAGCAATTAACTATGACAGGACATGCAGGAGGGCGACAGGCTTACAGGGCATGGAGGTGAAGGCGGAACTAAACAAATTGGGTCTTGGATGGGCTGGACTTCAGACACCTGCATGTCATTCAAGCAGCGGTGCCCAAGAAAGGAAAAGAAATTTGATTCTGTGGAAGTGGAACGAAGTCAGGTCTACAAATACAGAAATAATTGATCTTGGGTCCTCACGCTGCCATTTTAGGAACCCTGTGTGTGTCCTCTCAGTCTTGTATCAACACTATTAGGTGTGTTTTTTAGAGCACAAATAATACACTGTTTGCATCAGTGTATGCAAAATAGCTTTGGTCCTAAAGACACAGTATCACTGAAAACAATAAAACAAAAAACATATACCAGTTTCAAGTTTCAAAATAAATTCACAAAGACTACGATATTGTGAAGTTTCCTCAACATGGCTCAGATGGTCCTTGACAAATGCACATGTAATGGGAGGTGTGACATACTGTTAAGAAAATCTTTCTCATGACAAGAAAACCTCAGAAGGCAGAAGGATATAAATGCTTTATGAAACAACTGTAATAGAGTGCCACACTCATTTTTTTTTTATAGAGATCTAAGGAAGAAGGACACAAAAGTCCACCTCGAATGAGTGGAGCAATGTTCAATTCATAAGCAATCAAAATTGAGGGCACAAACCCCAATTCCATTAGCTTCTTTTTAAACGCCTCATGTCAGACTTACTTATTGCTACCAACTATGTGTTTAATGGCAACAAGATCCTTGGTACAAAGCATTTGACTTAAAAAACCATCAAAGGTCTTTAGGACCATTAAAAATGTGGCACGCCGTTCTATCCATCCAATTTAAAGGGATAGAAATCAAGAACCAAAATGGTTCAGCAGCCTTGCAAACATCTCATACTACATAAATAACTAACTTAGCAATCACACTTATATCAGAATTTATCCATGATACCTCAGAGCCTTGCAGCTGAAGAACTGAATACATTTTATCCTGGTACCAATCCTGCAGAACACTATTATTTCATAAAATACTGTGACTGAATATTTTTTAACGCACTAGATTATCTGAAAAACAAACAAACAAAAAAAACCCACCCTGCTATACAAAAGCAAACTCCACAGACTATAATGAAGAAATGCAGATAAATAATGTGCTAAATTCTATGAGAAACAGCACAACAGTCAATGTCACCAGGAGACCAGCTTGTTCACCAGAATCATCCAAATCTCAAAAATAGACACCTAGAGCGTGAAACACATGCAAAATGTCTGGGATCAGATATCACATAAACAACTTGCTGCTGCTGCTAAAATGCTGCTCCCTCATAACCTGCTTGGGCAGCTCAGCCACCAAAGCCCGCTCCGCACCCTGGACTTGTCAGCACAATGTTTATGCTTCGGTCTCTCGGACTCAAAGAGCCCGAGCACATCAATGAAACTCAACGCTGAGTCTCAGCGGATGTTGCACTTGAGGGCCTGCAAGCAATCTAAACACGGGGTCTGGAGAGAGCTGCCTGGGCCTCACCCTATGGGGAACACGAGGTACCTCAGTTACACAACAGCCGTTAGCAAGTCAGAGCAGAGATGAAAGAGACCCTCCAGCTCATGTTCTGTCCTGAACACAATATTTAATCATAGCCAAAGACCAAGCAGAATTTTAAATTACAAGTCTAACTTCCTGTTTTGTAATTTTTAACGATCGGTTCTCCACAGTGGGGCTCAGGTTATGTGGTTATTGTGCGTATTCAGGTGTGCTCTGCTTTACGCAACAGATAATTTCTAGAAATAGAGAAAGGGGTGAATCACATTCTTATAAGTCTACTAATACTTCCTCCAACGACACATGTCATCAGCTTGGATTTAACTCGGACCTCCCATCAGTAGAGAAGGTCAGCCTTCTCTCAAACAGTAAGCTGGCTAGAATTCAATGTTAAAATTTGCCACCGAACCAAACCAGTTACCAAGGATTTGGTAGGTTAGTCCTTTGTAAAGTGAAAAGTTTATAACATTAATAATAATAATGTTCCTTTCATATAGCTGTGGTGTACTCATAATATATTTCTTATATCCATTTGCTATTTTGAAGAACTTCAGGTTATTTCAACATTTGATGAAATGTCCCAGTCACTGTGCTAAGTTTTAGGGATGCAAAATTTAAAAACATGGTCTGTACGCTCAAGAACTCTACATTTTAGTAGAAGAAAACACCTATATAAACTAATTAAGTAGGAAATAGGCCATATAAAAAGTGGATACATGGTTTAGAAATAGAATATTTGAAAGTGATTAATCAATTGCTCAAAAGACACAATCTACCAAAACTCACACCAAGAGAAACAGATAATCTGAATAGGCCTGTATCTGTTAAATAAGTTGAGTCAATAATTAATAACCTTCCAAAAAAATTAAAGCACTAGGCCTAGATAGTCTCACTGGTAAATCCTACCAAACATTTAAGGAAGAAATGATATCAATTCTCTACAACCTCTTGCAGAAAATAGAGGCAGATGGAACACTTCCTAACTCATTTTATGAGGACAGCATTACTCTACAATCAAAACCAGGTAAAGCCATTACAAGAAAGGAAAACTAAAGATCAATATCACAAAAATGCAAAAATCAAACACAATATTAGCAAATCAAATCCAATAACGTATAAAAAGAATTATGCATTATGACCAAATGGGGTTTATTCAAGATATACAAGGTTGGTTCAATACTCAAAAATCAATCAGTAATCCCTCACATACTCATAAACAGGTTAAATAACAAAAAAATATATATGATTATATCAATAGATATAGAAAAAGCATTCAACAAAATCCAACACCCATTCATGATAAAAAGTCTCAGGTAACTAGGAATAGAAGAGAACTTTAACTTGATAATGAACATCTACAAAAAAAAAAAAAACAACTACAGCCAACATCATATTTAGTGATGACAAACTACACACCTTCTCCTAAGATGAGGAACAGGCGAAAATGTCTCCTCTCATAACTCCCTATTCAATATTGTGCTGGAAGAAGTCCTAGGTAATGCAATAAAACAAAACAAAAAGGAAATAAAGGATATACAAATTAAAAAGAAGAAATAAAACTCTCTGTGTTTGCAGGTAACATGATTGTCTAAGGAGCAAATACCAAAGAGTTGACCCAATAAGCTAATAATGACCCAGGAACTAATAAGTGACTAGAGCAAGGTTATAAGATACAGGTTAATATGCAAAAGTCAACTGCCTTACCATACACCAGCAATGAATAACTGGAGTTTGAAATTAAAAATACAACACTATTTACTTTAACACCAAAGAGAGAGAAAAATATGTAGCTATAAATCTAACAAAATACGCACAAGATCTATATGAGAAAAACTATGAAACACTGAAGAAATAAATCAGAGAAGATCTAAATAAATGAGAAGATATTCCATGTTCATAGATAGAAAAGCTCAATATTATGAAGATGTTAATTCTTCCCAATTTGATCTATACATTCAATGCAATCCCAAACAAAATCCCATCAAGTTATTTTGTAGATGCTGAGAAACTGATTCTGAAATGTATCTGGAAAAGCAAAAGACACAGAATACCTAACACAGTACAATAGTCCCCCCTTATCCACAGGAGATACATTCCAAGACCCCCACTGGATACCTGAAACTGTAGATAGTACCAAACCCTATATATACTAGGGTTTTTCCTATATGTATATACCTATAATAAAGTTTAATTTATAAATTAGGCACAGTAAGAGATTAACAATAATAACTAATAATAAAATAGAACAATTATAACAATATACTGTAATAAAAGTTACATGAATGTGCTCTCAAAATATTTTATTGTACTGTACCATCTTTTCATTTAAAGGAAACAATTCTCAGCTTCTCTTTGGCATATCCAAATTACCAGCATCCCTACCCTTGTGCTTTGGGGCCATTATTAAATAAGGGTGACCTGAACACATGCACTGGAATACAGCAACAGTAAATGTGAAAATCTGCTAAGTGACCAGAGTGGGTAGCGCACAGTGTGGGTATGCTGGACAAAAAGGGATGACCGGAATCCCAGGCAGGGGGGTTGGACAGCGCAAGATCTCATCATGCTACTGAGAGCGGCACATCATTTAAAACTTATCAATTGCTTATTTCTGGAATCTTCCATTTAATATTTTCGGACCATGCTTGATTGCGGGTAACTGGGACCACAGAGAATGAAATCTCTGATAAGGGGGCACAAAGTCAGAAGACGGGCACTCCTCGACTCTAAGGCTCACCTGAAACTGCTGTAATCAAGACAGTGTGGCACTGGGGAGAGAATGCACAGACAGACCAGGGGAGCAGATGGAAAGCTCAGGAATGGACCCACACAAATACAGGTAACTGATGCTTGACAAAGGGGCAAAGGCAATTCCATGGAGAAAGGACAGTCTTTTCAACAAAAGGCCCTGAAACAGCTGGACATCCACATGCCAGAAACAACAAAAAAACTGCAACTTACACTGATCTTACACTTTTCACAAAAATGAACTCAAAATGGAACATAGACCTAAATGAAAAACACAAAACCATTAAGCATTTGGAAAATAATATAGGAGAAAATCTAGGTGACCTTGCGTTGGGTGCTGAGTTTTTAGATGCAGCGCCCAAAGCACAATCTATGAAAGAAAAAATTGGTAAGTTGCACCACATTAAATCAAACACTTCTGCTATGTGAAAGACACTGTCAAGAGAATGAAAAGGCAAGGCACGGACTGGGAGCAAATATTTGCTAAATGTAAATTTGATAAAGGACTGGTATCCAACATATACAAATAACCTTTAAAACTTAACAATAAGAAAACAAACAACCCAATTTACAAGTTGGCAAAAGACCTGAGCAGACGTGTATATGGGAACTCGGCACTACCGCTCAATTTTTCTGTAGATGCAAAACTACTCTTAAAAGTCTATTCATTTTTTAAAAACATGTAAATATATGGTTCAGACGTGGAATATTTAACAGTGGTTAACTCTTGGGGAAGGGGAGGAGAAAGCTGGAGGACATGGGGACAGTGACAGCGACTGCCAAGCAGGGTTTTGAAGGGTGAATGGGAGTTTGCTGTTCATTTGGTAAAGGATATTCAGGGCAAAAGAATAAGAAATTGGACTCTAAAGTTGAGTGACTATTTCTACACTAACAACACATTAGGAAAAGAACGACAGGGCAGAAGAGTCTGGAGACAGAAGGAAAAGCACCCCCACTTTTGATGTTAGACGATGCTGGCACCAGGCTACTGGGATTATGGGTTCCTTCCACCATTTACTAGCTGAGTGATTTGAGCAAGGCACCTTTCGTCTTCACAGTTCACTTCCACTCATCAATGAAGGGACGGTATTAGTCTGTGCCTGCAAATGTAACCGTGAGTTAATTTACAGGAAGTTCTGAGACCAGCGTTTGGCACATGGTAAGTGATATAAAAGTGTGAGCTCTTATCATTGTTACTAGTATTAATTACGAGCTATGACTTTAAGCAATTCCTTCACCTTTCTGAGCCTCAGTTTAGGCAACTGGAACACAAGAAGATAAACCATCTACCTTGAGGAGTTGATGTCAGAGCGAGTGGCGGTGTGAAGTGGCCCTAAACATTGCCAAATCACTCGATACGATTAGTAGCTGCTGTTCCTAATGTTATACTATAATAATGGTGAGCTGAAAAGAAATGTGACAACTTCAGTTGGACGCCTAGCCCTGCTACCTGTGATGCCACTTAGCGCTCCTGGCCTTGGTTTCCTTACCTGTGCAATGGGGGTAATATCAGCACTGCTAAGAGGGACAAACTCATGGATTTTTGAGGTGCATATGCACATAAGTTAAAGCAACAATACTTGCGGAAAGAAAATGAATTTGTCTATTTAATCATACCATATATATATATTATACTATCTGAATAAAGTTCAAAGGTTCTAAAGCAAGGTTATTTCCCCAAATTTACAGATAAATGAACTGAGACACAGGGACGAGGAGTCACACCTGGTATAAGGAAATGGGTAGAGGGAAGAGCGAGAACATCCAGAGGAGCATAAAACTTAATATATAATCTGAGTTTCCTTCTGTGGGGAAAAGAAGACGCAGTCTGCCAAAATTTCTGATAAAAGATACAGACTATCTTTGAGGGACAAGGAGATGGAGGAGAACCCTGAAGTGAAGACGTGCCAAGAGCTGAGCAGCCCCACGGGCAGACGTCTCCCATCATTTATGAAGGACCACTGAGCACTGCGCCCGACGTTGTGGGGCAAACCAGCAAGAGAATAAAGCTACTTATTGTCTGTTCCCAAGGAATGATCATCTCATTGGACAGATCAGATGTATACTCAGAAAAAAAATCATTTTTAATCTTAGAGAGTAAAGGATGAACTTGGACATGACAGCGGCTACTACCCCGGGGAAGAAAGAAAAGGAACGGGTTCCCAGGGATGTATAGAACATCTTCATTATAACTGTAATCGACATTTTTAAGGATCTGAGGCAAATGTGTTATAATGCTAAGATCTTATTAAAACAGGTAGCATTTCTATTCTCCATTCATATGTACACAGTTAAAATACCTACTAGTAAAAATTCATTTAAAAATAAAAAAGGAGAGTATAATGAGCATTCTGCGACTGGCACCAGTGTGCGTGGTGTGAGAATGGCTGGGAGAGGGGTGACCCTGGGCTGCTGGTGAGGGCAAGAAGGTGGGAGAGGGGATGACGTGGTCATGAAGTGGGTGGGATCCCGATAGAAACAGAGGAACAAAAGGAAACCTGCTCAAACTACGACCAAACCTTAGAAAACATAGTGACAGAACATTGTTAGGTCCCTCGGGAGAGGTCTTACTTAGGACACCTCCAAGGAGAGGCAGAGCTGGGAAGCATAAGAAGAAAGTAGATTTTACTGTACAGATGTTTGCTCTCTCTGTGAAGGTGACGTCATGGCCTGGAGGACTAGCTCCTTGTTTAGAGAAGATGAGCAGGATAAGGACACTTTCAGCCCTTCCTGAAATTAACCCTACAGAGCTGGGGGGCTCACAACCCGTGGTTCATGAAGCAAGGGGCCCCCAGGCTGGAGAACTTTCAGGAACCATTTTGTAAATGTGTGCAACAGTCCAAAGAAAAAAGGTCCATAACTCTTACAATGCTCGCAAATGGGGCTGGGATCCTGAAGCTTAAGAACAGCGGGAACAGCTTTAAGAAAGCAAAGGCTGTCCTCCAAACTTTTATCAGCCACTGATTCTGATTCCTTCAGCCAGACTGGTCATCACTAGGGGGTAAAAAGTCTCCTGAAGAGGCAGCAGCTAGCAACATTTGCATCAGAAAAGGCAGCTGCCTGGGTCCCGGGCCTCTCAGAAATGGCTGGAATTTTGCTCTGACTCCATATCATCTTCAAAAGCCCGGGAGGGGGCGGGGCGGCGCAGAGAGGAGGTACACTTTGTCCTTCCATATTATACCCCAGAAAAATGGAAGTGAGCTTCATTTTATCTACGTTTGGTATTACGTTAAAGGGGACCACAGAACAGAAACTGTATTTCATCACGACAGAGTTAAAAAAAATAATAAACAAGAAACACCACCTCCAAGGTCAGCGTGAGCGTGGACATTCCCAAACCCCTGTTCAGCTCTCTCGGTCATGTTGTCTTTCTGGTTTATATCTCCACATTTCTTGGAATTTGTAACCGACATTTAAATTAGCTCATGCACTCAGCACTTTGAGGTAAACTTGGTTGTAAGCAAAAACAACTTCAAAAGTCTTTACTCCCTGTTGGAACTTAAGCCCCCAAAAGATGTTCTGTCATCCTCCAAGCTCTGGAATGTCTTCCCAGAAAGGGAGTTAAAAATGAAATTTCTGCTCAGTCCCATTTTTATTATAATTACAGATTAACAACTTCTGGTTTCCTTGCTTCTCACATTTTTGCCCTTTACCTTGCCAATGAGTTTTATGAAGCAGAGTCCATTAGAAAACGATGTAAAATTCAAGAACTGTTCATAATGAGGCCCCTTGGAATTAAAACAACTTTTATTTGAGTATGGGCCAAATTCCTCAGACAAAAAAAAAAATCGAAATATGGCTTCTTAGACATTTTCACAAGCTGATTATGATAGTGCAACTAATCAATACACCCTTCCACATTATTTTATTTCTAGTTTCAAAACCGGCTATAAAATCAACTGAGTTGACGTGATTAAATTATTTAGCAGTCTTGTTTTTTAATTTAGCTATGAAGCAGTGATTGCAATACATTTATAACAGAACCTCCCAAAATGGCTAAACAATTACAATATTCCAGAAGAATGATTGCTACATGCACAAGCACATTAAAAATCCTCTGTTGGGGCCAGGCTGCTATATACTTCTGAATACATACAGTGTGACCCCGCTTTCCTTAGAGACACTTTGGAATTTGGCTCCGATTTCAGCCTTTCCTCTGCCAAGCATATAGAATGAATTAGGTGCAGCTCGGTTACAAACACTCCACCCACAATGGCTTCCAATAGAGAGCTGAATTTTTTAAACCCACAAGTTTACCTTCAATGTAAAAAATGACTCTGCTCTCAAAATTATTTCACTTCCCTTTTGCATCTGCTCCTCTTTTTTCTCTTCATTCCAATTTTACTTCCCAGGGAGAGAACAAACATAAACAGGAAACCTAAAGTCAACAGTCTAAATGCATATTTGTAGTCTTTCAATTTCAGGTATTCACGTACGGAAGGGGCTTTTCGAACTCATGGCTGATGCGAATAAGGAAGGACGCGACAGGAGCGTCCTCCGTATCATTTTATTTTAGTTTTGGCTCCCAGGGTCCATCTGGGCCCCTGGAGGGGGTTGCTGCTTCTGTCCTGAGTGGCAAGGCTCTCCAGCCTCGTTTTTCTGCTCTCACCGCTACTCCTATTCCACAAGCTCAGCATGCTTTTGCTGTTCTGATCCTCAGCTGTTGGGAGGAAAGCATCCCATGAACGAATTTACTATAAGGTGTAGAGCAGGCAAAAGAAAGAGTGTGGGTTTACAAGCAGACCCACCGGGGGGGGGGGGTCAGGTCTGGGCTCTACAGTTGATGCACAGACAAGAGGGACTCGGGAAGGCTACTGCACTTCTCTGAGACCTGAGTCCTGCACGGGTATGAAGGGGAAGACACAAGACCGCAAGGAGGATGCGCGTACCAAGTCTGCAGCCCAGACACAGGGCTCCGTGCATTCTCAGACTTACACCTCCCCAGGGGGCTTGCCTTTGAAAGTAGACAAGACAAAGACAGCGAGAGGTAACTAGAAACAATGAATTTCTAAGAGAGGGGTTTGGACCCTCAGCACCTCGTCTGGGGGATGTTTGGGGTATTGCCTTGGCCTCCTGATACTGTGCCGAGGGCTATGGTTAGAACAGAGAAAGGACATTTCCAAATTTCTCAACTTCTAAGCCAAATTAATTCTAAATTCCTACTTCACAACGACCAGCTTCCCAGTTGTGGGGGATAAAACTGCTGGATGCCTGCAGATGGGTTTTATTTTATGTGGTGGGTATGTTTTAGAAAAGCTCTGTAATTGAAATTGTTATAAATGTAATGCTATTTGCCATATTTATTTGGTGACTGTTTTCTATATTTAGTTAATAATTCAGGTTGCCCGAAGCTAAATTTGGACCACATATCTAAGTCCTGCATCAGTGTGGTTGGCATCATTTAGGCCCTTAGATATTTTTACCATCCTTTAGTGAGGGGGTTTTAAAAGATTTCATGGAGCTGTCTATGTCTGCCCAGCTTACTCTATACATACTTCATATTGGAAGAGATCACCCTTTCAATCTATTCTTTCTATCTATTTCTATACCCATATTAGATTGAAGCATGTCCCCCTAACCCCTCATTCTCCTTTTGTCCTTTGCAGGAATTATAGAAGCCAGAGCAATAGTCACCAGAAAGGACATTCTCCCTCTCACGGGACAGAACCTTCTAGATAGAAATTATACATGCACGTGAATACACATAGAATCACAGACAAATGCACACACAAAAATGAATAAATAGCAAAAAAATTTCTTAATACAAACTAGCCAATTTTCTGGTTTAATGGTAGATTCCACTCTAAATATATAATGAAGCGCCTGTCCACACCAGTGTCACCAAACAATGGCCTGAAGTGTCAACACCCCTTCCGAAGGAGAGACTCTAAAGTCATGAGAATGTTTCTATACGATTTCTTGAAATAGAAATTCTTTTCCCTGATCTTAAAAGTCACTTTAAAAAATCCCTCTGAGCTGTAGAATGATTCCAAGGAATTCTCCTTCATCTTTCTTTGTCATTAAGGGACGGTGAGCTCCTGGAGGCCAGGGACTGTGGCAAAATTCACTTTGCATTCCCTGCACTTGGCACAGTACCCTTCAGAGAGTCCTCGCGTGCCCGCAGCACTTGTGTCTTCTGGGTCCTGCAGCAATCCACAGCAGTAAGGCTCCTGGCCTCCTGGGTCTTACACCAGGGAACAAATGCACAGATCCATCTGCAGTTACAGAGTGGATAAGTGCTCCCCCAAAAAAGAAGAGGGTCCCATCAGAGGGTATGGCCAGGGACGTCTAAGGGAAGCCAACAGAAGTCAGAGAAAGCTTCTCTGAAAAAGGGCACATTTATGTGGAATCTTAAGGATAAAAGGATACAGGCCCTATGGTGGGAAGGTGCTCTCTTCAAAGGAACAGTGGAAAAGAAGATGGTGGCAAGGGTGGAGCCCCTGAATGTGGGGACAGGGCAGGCAAGGAAGTGCTGATGAAGGAAAGGACCCGGGTGTGGGGGTCAAATTAGAGATGTTGTACCCTCGGTGCAACTGTGGCCACCGGAATGTTTAAGCAAGAAAGTGACAAGATCTGGTTGATGCTCTTAAAGGATTACCTTACTGGGAGCTGCACGCGAGAAGGTGCAGAGGGAAAAGATGGCGGGAGACAGTGGGGGGGGGCACTGCGGCCATCTAGATAAGCAGTGAGCAGTGACCATGGCTTAGAGCAGGCTAGTGGCAGCAGGACTAGAGAAAAGGGAGTGGATTTGAGACATGATGTGAGAGAGAATCAGCAGGACTTGGCGATGGATCGGAAAGGTGGAGTGAAGGGAGGACCAAAGATTACTCCCAGCTTTTTGGCTTGAATAAAAACACAGATCAAGGTGGTGTTTTCCAGATGGAGAAGATGAGAGCAGAGCTGATGTGGGGGAGTGGGAGGGCGGAACAAGGGAAGCAAGATAGAGATCCTAATCCTACGAAAGGAGGCTCACAGAGGTCAAGCTCCTACTCCAAGGTCAAACGACTACTAAGAGGTACAGCTGAGTCAGGAGTCCAGGTTCTGCAGCCATGGCTGCGGTGGTTGTTTTCAGTATTAGCCTAATGATTCCTACTACACTGCTCTCATTCTCAACCGAGAAAATGTTTAAATGCATTACCAAATAATGGGCAATAATTGTAAGCAACTGATGTGTTTTGCCTTTCTAGTAATTGAAGATTTTATCATCTGCCAGACCAAGCACATGCCTTACTAAAAATGTCCATAATAGTTACTCTATTTGAGTTTTGAAATCCAGAATCATTGTATTGGGTTGTCGGAAAAGTCATGATGTGTTTTTTCTATGTTTTTCGTTGTAAAAATGCATCATGACTTTTCCGACAACCCAATATTTTTCTTAGAATGTCACACCAATAATTCTGGAGTATTTCTTTACCAAGTTTTGACTGAAGGCCTGGAAATTGAATCTGTTAACGTTTTAAAAAAAGAACTTTGGATAATACAGAATATTTTCAACATCATGAAATTATCTATTCATAAGGTGTGTAAAACCAGTATATTTAGCTCTCTCAGAAATTATGTGCATTTGGATCCCAAATCGGCTGAGTGAAATACTCCCTATCGGCTACATTGAGGCGACGTGGAGCGAATACAGAGACAGTGCTATATGTGCGTATACGGTCACTGAGCACGTGATCTCATCCGTTCTCTCTCTGTGGCCATCAGTTCCCACAAACACCCTGGCATGTGGCACAGCACAATGACTTTCTCCATCCAGGTCCCTTTGGTAAAGAAACTGAGAAAAAAGACTAATTCTTTCTTTATGGAAATCATTTCCAGTGATTATAATATTAACATTAGGCTGTGCATTGAATAACTATCTACACAGTTGAATGATACTAGATGATGGATGCTTATCCTCAAAATGAAGTTCAAGGACACTTGAGGAGGGGTCCTTAATCCTTCCTAAAAAGGGATAAAAGGTTGGGTATTTACATTTTCTCTACTTTTATTTTCTCTCTCTGAGTAAAAACAGAAGTCCAATTTCCAAGCTGCCTAACTCGGCTTGGAATTCTAATTCCCAGGGAAAGTCTCTGGGAGTCTCAGGCAGAGAAAAGGATGGAGGTCTTTATACGTTCTACCTTAAAGAGCACATCTAAGCAGGTTCACTACAATTTCATTCCGTTTTTACTTTTGTTCTTACACAGAGCAAGAGAAAAGCAAGTCTATGGAGAAAACTCCTTTGTTGAAACTAGTTGCACTTTTTGTTGGATTTGGTTACCTTGTCTTCTAGAAAATATTTCTGGACATGTAAGTGAAAGGTGTGTCTGCTTGCTTCACCTGGGGTACATTTAACATACATAGGGTGGTTGGGCACCAACATGCAAAGATCCCATTCAGAGCACCCTGTCCTCCAGTTTCTCAAATCTCAATGATGCCAAGTACTAAATTAATTTCATGCATGCAAGGTCCTCCATTTTTATGCTTTATCTAGTGAGCTAAACATCTTACAGAAAAATTCTTTTTTTCTCTCTCTCTTTCGCTGCTCTGGTTGGTCTTAGACTAATAATAATAAAAAAATTCCATAAATGCTCTCACACTTCTTTTCCCTCTTACCCAGACAGACGTTCACGCCCCATCTGAATGACCTCCTCCACACTAGACAATTAAATGTTGCCTATTTCTAACAGTAAAAAGTTAGAGTTTATGACAACTCAAAACTCAGGAAAATCAACGTTCCTGAAAACCCTTTTGTATCATCTTCAGATGGAAGGTGTAAAGTTGTGGCGACAGCCACCAGGAACCAACAGCCATAAGGCAGATCGATTCATCAGCAAGTTAATTAGAAAACAAAGACATCAAGAACACGCGAGATTATGTTCAGCCCGGCTTTGCCTATTTGGTTTCAGAGACCATGACTTCTTTCAAATAACCCCAGTTTATTTTTGAAAAAAAAAATTCTGTCTTCAGACAGGATATGGGGGAGGAGTTAAGGGGTGATGTTTTACACATGCACATCTGGATACAGTCCAATTATTTCCCTTAAACATTCCCCCAGTTGTTTTCATTTTGCTCCATGCTTTGGCATTCATAAATTTGGGAGATTAATTGTGTCAGCAGTCTGCAGGCCTGGAGCTGGGCACTGCTTTAATAGCGATACAGCTACAAAACAACTCTATAGAGAAATACATTCACATGTTTTCAAAGGAAAGCACAGCCCCATATTTCATTTCTGTTTAATATTGTGGCATTGACATTGTACATAAAGAAAGTAGTGTAATCTTTCAGAGAATTGCCCTAGTAGCAAGATATATATATATATATATATATGAACCCAACTGTTTTAAAGCATTAAGAGAGGATAATGAGGAGAACAATGGGAGTTTGTGGCTGGGCATTTGTGTCCGTTTTCATCGGATCACTGGGAAAGGCATGTCAACAGACTGTGTTCCTTGTCCTAGAAATGTGCCAACGATTCAAGTCACCTTTGCCAAAGGAACAACTTTATCTTCGAGATGGTGAACGTGCATCTTTCTTAAAGCTATATTTTGAGACGTCTCATGCTTCCAAAAATACTGTTCCAGACTAAATGTTTATATCTCCCCAAAACTCATATATTGAAACCTAATCCGCAATAGATGGTATTAGGACGTGGGGCCTCTGGGAGGTGACTAGGTCACGAGGGTGGAGCCCTCCTGAGTGGGATCAGTGCCTCCATTAAAGAGTCCCCAGAGAGCTCCCTCACCCCTTCAGCCATGGGAAGACACAGAGAGAAGATGGCATCTTGTGAACCAGGAAACAGACTTGACCGCACACTGAATCTGCTGGTGCCCTGAGCTTGGACTTCCAGTCTCCGGAACTGGGAGAAATACCTTTCTATTGTTTATAAGCCCCCCAGGTCTATAGTTTTTGTTACAGCAGCCTGAACACCCTGAGACAAGCACTGCATGAAAAGTGACATTTGAGACCAGCTGCCCTGATGTTGGGGCCTCACAACCCCGAGGATGAGCCAGATGAAGGAGACGCTGTGCGTCCCGAGCCGGCCCGGCAGCTGAATGCGGTAGGTGCTCAGTAAATCCTAGCTGACAAGGAGAGAACTATTTTTAAATGTCGGAACCAGACGACTTCTTCTTGTTTGATGTAATCTTGAATTACATACACAACTAAGAAACAAGCCCATCTGGCATCGTGACCTTGTCACAAGTAAATGCCGCATGCCACGGGCGGGCAGATTTCTGCGTCTGTGGAAACCCAGCAGAGTGCCCTGGGTCCAAGCTCTAGGGTTAGTGATATCACCACGGGAAGGACAGGGACAGCTTCTCCTTTACCTAACAGGCCACCGGCCACTGGAGAAGCGTGTAGCATTCCTCTGGGTGATAATTAGGGCTCGGATAAGTGGTACGATATCCCCATAGAGAAAGGGAGAAGGGAACTCATACTCTCCTGGTTTTTTCCAGGTATGCTATGCAATGGGAGGTGTTCCCTAAATCAGACTATAATCCAGCAATAACGTCCTGGTTCTCCAGCACTGAGATGTATCGCAGTTACTGCACTGTATCGCAGTTACTGCACTATCGCTCCTTAGGCCAGCTATCTATCAGGAGTTTTTATGCAGATATATTTGAAGCTTGCCAACAAAATGACACACTCTCCTTTGGCTTCGATTTCTCTCCTGTAAAACGAGTGAATGACATCAGTCCCATCCGCCTCACGGGGTGATGGTGAGGCTCGAAGGAATGAACTAAAGAATGGCAGAGCCATCAGGAAAGCGTGAAGCACAACGGCTGAACTCCACGAGACATCGCCGACTGTCTCATGTTCTACTGAAGGCTCTATCCTGAAAACTCAAAATATATATTATAATAGCTTATTCTTCACATAAATTAGGTTACGATTCTCCAAACTGACTGGAATTGGCTCATACAGACTAACTAGTAACAAGCTCACAAGGAAGAGATTCCTACATGGCAGACTATTTTGTGCCCACGCTATAGTGAGGTGACCAAGGCCGGATAACGGATGTAGTGACACTCCAGAAACAATGCACCTTTGACTCTGAGACATGACATGATATCAGTACGATATTCACAAAGTACTGTTATGTTTTATTTGAGCATATTGATCTTCCTCGCCTGGGCTTCTATCGAACTAATTGTGAGCTCTGGTTGTGGATTCGAATTCCTGCTACATGCACCACAGGCAAGCAGCTAATTCAACTCTCAGAGCTTTGGTTTCCTTATATGAAAAAAGGTGGTAACACTTCCTGACAGGTTCTTGGGAAGAGCAAGAAGTGACATAGGAAGGAGTATTTCTCATATAGTGTTCACCCAGTCTTTTCTGGTTATATCTAAAAAATGACTGAATCCATATTTCCAAAGCTAAGTTGGGAAAATAAGTCCAGAATTAAATAAGTCCACCAAGAATCCAGACGCAAATGGTTAAGTATAGCATCATTAAAACACATATTTACAAATAGTGCCCTCACACATATTTTTCTTAGCAAGTCCGTGTAAGTTATACAGAAGCTGAAATAAACCATAGCAAAAGTCTATTCTTTCCAGTGTCATCTTAAAGTCAGCAGTTGTAATATTATTTAATAGAATAATGCTTCCAATCATTTTAATAACGATGGTAAACATAACTAATACTTCCATGATCCTTTAACTTTTCAAAGCATGTTCATATCTATTATTTTATTCTGGTTTCCTGAGTGATGCTGTGAGAGTATGTGTTTCACCTTGAATTGCACATCTGATTAAACCTGTGGGAGCAACAACCCGTCAAAGTTGAGACCCAGCAGGTCTAGACAGAAAAGCTTTATGAGACCACCAACTACCAAATTCCACCCTATCACACAAAAACCAAAGGTCACAAAGGACAATCAGGCACCACTAGTAGTAAACAAAAATTCTGAATTCCAGTCCAGACAGGGGGATGCTTTATATTAATGCTAAATTAGAGGTGACAATCAATCGGAAAGGGAGCTCCACAAACCAACTATGTCAGCAATCAACCCTCAAGCAGTTTCATTTGAAGCACACGCTGTAACTGCTATTCATGTCCTAGATTCATAGCATGTTCTCACCCAGCAGCACTCCTTATATTTTAGGCTAGAAGGAGAATAATCTATTATTCTGTCTTATGAGCTGAGACATGTGACGTAGCCATGCCCAGGGAGCTAGAAGAATGACTTAGATGCTGCATATTCCATTTCATCTCCAAAAGGTCACCCCTTAATGCCCCTTGCAACCTGGCTTCTAGCCTTACTGTCAATGTTGACAATGAACTTCTAAACATCACTAATGATCAACTAATGATCAGACCCAGTGAGCTATTCTTACTTCTCACTGGTATCTCCTTAACATCAGTTTGACGCTGCAGTAAACCAAAGTATGTGTTCTCTCCCTCTCTCTCTCTCTCTCTCTCTCTCTCTCTCTCTCTCTCTCTCTCCTCCCCTCCCCACAACCCCCCTCCCCCAATTATGGCTTGTACTATTTACAATCTTGTTCTTTAACTCCTTCATCTCTATTCATCTCTGTTCATTTTTACCCCTTGTGAATTTTCTATGGCTGACTAATCAACTTCCTACTTCACTAGTAGGAGGGTATGTCTAATCCTAATAGGATATATATAATTACTATCACACTCAGAATATCACACAGACCCTCACACACAGTAAATACTCAATAAATATTTTTGAATAAATGACTCCCAATTGAAATATCAATCTCTGACATGTTTATAAGATTTCAATTTATTTTTCATCGCTAATACTTTGGACCTGGAATCAAATAGTTTTTATTTTCATCTCTCTAATATACACAATGAGCACAAGAAAAACATGACAAGAAAACGATCCTGTGAAAACATAGTCTTTACCATAGGGCAATGCTGAGGATGTGTGTACCTCGTAGGAAGACCCAGCGAAGATGTTTCTCTCAGTTCGTTTTACTCTTATTGGTACAGAGACCATGTCACTGTCAGCATTTCCTCTGGGCTGGATGTAGACACAGCCAAAGCATATGGGGCTCTGTATGTGCAATTGCGTATCTTGTAACATTACATCTCTTACTCTTCCTGTCTCATGTCCTCACTGCCTCTCTCACTTATCTTGCATGTCTAAACCCCACAAGGCAGGGAATAGTCTTTTGTCCTAAGTTTTTTCTTGAGCATTTTCACCTATCCAACTCAATTTCAGAGCATAAAAAGCTTTTAAAAATGGGTTCTTACTGTAAATATCCCATTTTCCAAATGATGCCGTCGTTCCGTCAAACTCAAAGCACAGCATCTTCTCCTTCTCAGCCCCTCTTTCCCTTGGGTCCGTCAGTCGCCGGGTCCCCCTGGGTCTCCTCTGTAGTTTGCCCGGTGTGCTTTGCTTTCCTTTCTCATGTTCACAGCCCCAGTGCGGGCTTCCGCTGCTGCACCTAATTTTCCTATCCCTAATATTGCTACACCTCGCTTTCCTTGCCTCCAGTCTCCCCTTTGTCTAATATATCCAAACAGGTAAGTCTTGCCACTATTTTGACTTGGTCCCTTCCCACATCAAAAACTTCCAAGGGTTCCCTACTGAGGAGTCAGTTAGTACAGCTTTCAACCCTTCTACAATCTCTCCTCAGCCTACCACTTCAGCTCTGAATTAGTTCTCCTTTGCTGAACAACAAATTGACCCACACTAACCAGCTTAAAATAATAAACACTTATTATCTCATAGTTTCCGGGGGCGGGAATCTGGGATTGGCTTAGCAGGTGATTCTGGCTCAGGGTGAGTCTCCCGTGGATTGCAATCATGCTGCCAGCTGGAGCCGCAGTCTGAAGGCTCAATTAGGGGGAGGTTGGCTTCGCCATTCACTCACATGATGATTGACAGGCCTCATTTCCTTGCTGGCCATTGGCTGGGGATCTCGGTTCCTTGCCACCTGGGCCTCTCCATAGGCTGCCTGTGTGCCCACATGGCATGGTAGCGAGCCTCTCTCACAGTAAGCGATTCAAGAAAGAGAGCCCAAGGCAGAAGCTGCAGTCGTGTATAACCTATTTATACAAGAATTACAAGTGATATGCCTTCATTTCTGCCATATTCTATTGGTCACTGTGTTGGTTTCCAGTTGCTGCTATAACAAATTACCACAAACTTGGTGGCGTTAAGCAACACAAATTTATCAAAAGTCTAAAATGGGTCAACTGGGCTGCACTCCTTCCAGGGGCTCTGGGGAGACTCCATCTCCTCCCTTTTCCAGCTTCCGGAGACCACCTACATCCCCTGGCTCGCGGCCCCTTCCCGAATCTTCCGAAGCCAATAAGGCTGCATCCTCTCTCCTCGCTGACCTCGGCTTCCACTCTTGTATCTTCTTCCTAGCGCTGTGGATCGTCTCCCTCTTACAGGAACCTCGGACTACATTAGAATCCCCTAGCTCA
Organism: Hipposideros armiger; assembly: GCF_001890085.2. Lineage (NCBI taxonomy): Eukaryota > Metazoa > Chordata > Mammalia > Chiroptera > Hipposideridae > Hipposideros > Hipposideros armiger. Next base: position 3,740,391 of record NW_017731356.1, on the reverse strand, counting down.
GGGGTCGGCAAACTTTTGAGACGGAAGAGCTGCCAGGGGTCAGCAAACTGTGGCTTGTGAGCCTCAGGCTCTGAAGTAAAATTGAAAATGAAAACAAAACTATCATAGTTTCATTTACAAAAATTTTAAAGGATATTATTCACATAATGGCGATTATGTAAAAATATATTTATGGCTCTCAAATAGTTTTGAAATTGTTGTGAGGGACAGGATTGGCTCGTCCAGGGCTCAGCAAACTTTTGAGACGGAACATACCCAGACAGCCTCATGAGGCTCGCGAGCTGCAGTTTGCCGACCCCTGCCCTAGATAATCCAAGATGGTCCCCCCAATCTAAACATTTTTAACTTATTCACAAATCGCATATGCGAAGTTCCTTCTGCCACATAAGATAACAGATTTCGGGGGATTAAGACATGCACATCTTGGGGCTGAAGGGAAAGGGGGATGATACTGAACCTACCAGAGTCACATGGATCAACCCTGGTATAATATGCATGTGTAGGGGGTGGGGCGTGTAGCGAGATCATTAGGGGCTGGCTACCATAAAACCTATTTCCACCACTTCCCAGCCTTGAGCACACTTGGATCTTTTCAGGTGGACCCGTCCAAGTTTCGCTTACCATTAAAATAATCTTACATGTGATTAAGCAAGTACAGTACAATCTCAATGGTAGTGGTAAAAGGTGGACTGGTCCTCACCGGAAAATTCCTTCACCTTTTGAATGTTTGAAATTTTTCATAATAAAATGGGAGAAAGCTACACTTCAGCTGCCAGGTCCTTCATGCAACCTTCTGTTTCCCTGTTAGTCCTCAAAGGAGTCTCTTTCCTCCAGGCTCTTATCTGTACTTATGATGTATTACTCCCTTGGTTTCAAATATTAGGAGTTTTCTAATATCACTGAAATTAAATATATGAAGGGATACTTCCATTTGATACTGTTATGTTAGCTCTTCCGGAAATAGGTCTACACCTGCCATCTTTACTCAAGTTTTCCCAATGTGCAACCTGTAACTACAGTTCCTACTCAACAATTCTTAATGAATAAATCATTATCAATAGGTTTTGAGTCACTCAACTACATGATTTTTTCCCGCGATCTCACTTGACTTGTCGTCACTTTTAAAAATTAAAGCGGAAAGCCAACATGCCCACAAAATGGGTAAGAGGAGTATCATTTGGAAATAAAGACAGCACTGAGTCACAGTCAGCATATTGTTATTTTTCCAAAAATGAGAATACATTCGTGCTGATGTACTCATACTGTCTGTCTCCTGTGTGAACAATGTCAGTCATTGGAAGACGCCTGAGCAGTCAGGAGGGAGCGTGTCACATAAAACAGTATATTGTCATTATGAATATAATTTCCTGGTGGTTGTCTTATTAGAACACAGCATGCTTTCATGACCGAATTTATTCCACGTGGAATACGGTTATCACTTTTAAAAATCATTATTTCCACAGCTTATTGGTGATCCCACTACTTAAATGTCTCCTAAAAAGCTATAAAGCAACTTAGATAAATGGCACCTTTCTGATCCTTTTTGTGATTTCTCATGCAGAAAATGCTTCTTAACGTTCATCCGGAATGGTTATTGTAAGTACCTTCATATTAGAGAATAAACCTGAAACATGGAAATTGATGAAAACACAAAACAAAACAAAAATAAATGATCAATTTGCAGTCTCTGTGCCATCCAAGCCTTTCTTTATTAGACGTTGCTCTTACTGACACTTGAGTGCTCTTTCTCTGATATAAGGTAAATTAGCAAGTAATAGTAAACGGTCACAAAAGGAAACTCTAAGCACGACACCAACTCTAAATATAACACTAAGGTATTTGTTCAAAAATGTCAGCCAAGGAAGATAAATCACCAAGGTGTAACCTGTCAGTCCCTTCTAAACCAAACAGTGAAAATCAAGCGGTATCCAAGTCTCAGATGCTGCCAAGGAAAAAAAGTGTTTTTGGTCTCAGATCTTCACCATTCACTTGTAGACACATTTATTTCAAAGCAGCACATTCACTAGACAATGGACCTACAGTTAAGCAGGAAAGGTCTCAAAACCTTGTATTTAAAACTTAAATGCATGCTCCATTAATTTATATTTCTTTCCTGAGTTGATGGGCTCAAGTCCAGGAAAAAATAAAAGGAAAATAAAACAAAACAAACTCATTCTGTACTCAATCATCAAATTTGTTTAAGGTTCAACTACAGTACTTGTAGGAAAGGTCCTCTAATTTGAAAGTGTAATCATCTCCTTTCCTTTTCCATAGAGCATATATTATAAAGAAGGGCATCATTTTAAATATTTCAAATTGGTCAAGTCAACAAAGCTAGTTTTTCTTAGAACATACGGCTATGGCACCACTATTGCCTCATCACGATTTCAAGGTCAATGTCTAAGACACCACTTTCCTCTGAGGTACGTGGAATCTAAATACTGTTGTGCTGGCTTGGTCTCAGCCATAAGGTGCAGAAGGTTCAAGCTGTAGGTGTGTCCATTTAAGGATGAATAAGCTTTTATAGCCATCTTTTAAATATAAAACTGTAGGCCTAGCAAAATTAACGAATATTAAACCTTTGAAAAGCAAACATAAATGCTATGAATTATCTTAACTGTTGACTCTAAACTTTAATACAGCAGCCCCCCACCCTCCACTCCCCCCACCCCGCACCACAACCCTTATCCGCAGTCTCACTTTCTGCCATGTCAGTGTCCCATGGTCAATTGTGGTCCAAAAATATGCAATGGAAAATTCCAGAAATAAACAATTCTTCAGTTTTAAATTGTGCACGATCCTGAGCAGCATGACGAAATCTTGCACTGTCCTGCTCTGTCCCACCCAGGACGTGAATCATCTCTTTATCCAGTGTCATCACTGCTCTGTATGCTCCCCACCTGTTAGCCACTTAGTAGCTGTGTCTTGGTCATGGTATCCCAGTGCTTGTGTTGAAACCCTTATTTTACTTCATAATGGCCCCCAAAGTTCAAGAGTAGTGATGCTGGCAACTCAGATATGCCAGAGAAGTCAGAAAATATATGCATGTGTAGGAAAAATACATAGTATATCTATAGGGTTTGGTACTATCCATGGTTTCAGGCATTCACTGGGGTCTTAGAATATGTCACCCACAGATCAAGGGGAATGACTATACATTTAGTCACAAGTAATCTAACTGCAGTTTCATTCCCTTGTAATTCACCCTGACATCATCCCTCAGAATAAGACTTTTCCCTGGTTAGGGTCAGGATTCAAAGCTCTCTTTTGAGGCCAAGTCTTCTGTTTCAATTGGGCATCTTCACTTGGATGGCTCACATATTGGTGAATTTCAACGTATCCTAAACTGAAATAATTATCGTCCCTAAAGTTCCTACCATGTGCACCTTCTCCTGGATTCCCTGTTTGGGTATTGATACACCATTGCTGCCCACTTGCTTAGACAAAAACCCTGGAACCATCCGACTCTTTCTTCTCCCTCTCAACTCCCTCATCCAACTGCTCGGTCAAGTTTGTCAGTCCTACCACTTTAACATCTCTCTTCCTTCCCCTTCTCTCTGTCTTTACTGCCAGTGCCTTAGCTCTGGCATCCATCATCTGTCACACAAATAACATTCACTTCTTAAAAGTTACGTCTCCAGTTTTTCCTCATTTCATCCCATCCTCCGGAAATCTACTAGAATAATGTCTCTAACACACAAGCCCAATGGCATTTTGTTGCTCAAGCCCTATTAGAGCTCTCCACCACCCCTAACCGTGGCTCGCCATCTTTTTATGGGCATAGCTGGACCCTCCTCTATACTGCATCACACGATCCGCAACTCAGCATAAGGCTGACAAGCATCACAGATACAACAAAAAATGGAAAAGCGAAGTCCTGGAAGCCAGCTGTGAGGGGTTTGGTCCTCCCCACCAGGCAGCAGTGGCCCCCAGGTATGAGCCACTTACCAGGATGATGAAGCTTCAGCTCTTTACCAGGCTCCCTCCCCTGCTACCCTTTACATTCTGCACACGCTTCCTATCACTCTTCTCCAGGCGGCCTGTTTATTCCCTCAACAAACATTTATTCATTCATAAATAGCAAGCACCTCTGATTCACCAGGCACCAGGTGCTGTCCCCGGCACATGGGAAGTTCCCCGGGGACATGCTTTCATGCTCCCAAGCCCCCATACTTGAGAGATTCCTGTGTCTGGAATACAATTCCTCATCCTCTCTTCTCGGCCTCCCTCTACAAGGGAGCATAAGGACCAAAGAACTGTTATTTACAGGATTTTTTGGAGGGTGGAGTACTGCTCTATTTATTTATATCTATCATCTGGATACAGAAACCAGCACGACTCGAGATGACTTTATGATGAATATTGGTTAAGCCACACTTGACAAACGCTGTTCAATACTGTCATCAGCCTAACTCTTCTGCCTAAGGTTTAAATCAGCACGTTTTGCAAATTATGTTTGCATCTCCTCACTCACCACCACGAAGAAGCTGGTACTGGGCTCTGGTGTCTACTGTGGTCAGCAGTACGTGGCTCCTCTACTCAACCATTTTAAATGGAGAATGACAAGTAAATAAGAATTTCAGACAAAATATATGTCCGATTTATTTCCCTTCCTCTTACATAGTTCGACCTCCCCAGAAGGTCAATTTTGACTCAGGTAACCTCATTCTTACATTCCACTCAGGTATTTTTATCAGAGGACATCAAAATCTTTGTTCAAATAAAATGTAAGTAATTATTCATTAATAGGGTCACAATGACTAGAAAGGAACCATTCTATTGTTCATGTGTTCCCAGAAAGTCAAAACTGCTGAACTGAATAAAAAAGATAATACAAAATAAGCATGCGGGGAAAGAATCATTATCGCTAGTTAATTCGGACCAGTTACCAGTGTGCCTCTGTTTGAAATTACATGCTGTTCCTCACATCTTCCTTTGGACTCGTTAGAGCAATTGGAGGTGTGTCCTATGAGGCACAAAACTCATCCATCTCTATTTCTCAGAAGTCATGTTGAAAAGAAACAGAAGCTCCACACCAGGATACTGGAAAGAGGCTGTGAGTTCAGTGATGGGCAGAAGATAAAATTCCAGGCTGATGAAAAACAACATTACTATTCACAACAATGTAGAAATAGCACCTCAGGTTAGATTTTCTTTTTTGTCTAATTTTAGTGAAGCATAAAATGAAGACAGACCTGGCATGGTCTCTACTAACTCAGAAAGCCAATTTCCCTTCTTTACAATATGGCCATGAAAAGGTACCAATGCACCAGACTTCTGGAAATGCATCAGGGCGGATGGCTAGTCTGGAGGAGGTCAGACATAAAGAACGCTGGCTCGAATGTTCCTGGGCTCTCTCAGCCAGAAAACAAAACAAAACAAACGTCACTATGGTAGGGTTGCATTCATAAATTCTAAACAAATCATTCCAAGGTGGCTGTCCTTAGAATAATTAACAATATTATTAACAATATGTATTAACACCGAAGTCCTTACCACATTCCCTGTGCTATGTTACGAGCGTTCCATATATTATTTCGTTTCATCCTATTTCCATTCACATTTTCTAGGTATGAAACTGAAGAGGCAGAAAGAGATGAAGGCCCTGGGCCTTACAGGCAGTAGTGGCAGCCTATCTCCAGGGTCAGCCCCACTCACCTCCCACCTCCACGGCTGTTGCTAATGGCTGGAGTCCGACACACTTGTGTTCAAACAGCAGCGCTACCATTTATGGGCTGCGAGACCTGAAGCGAGGTACCTGACCTCCCAGCCTGTTTCCTCATCTATCTAACGAGGACACTAAATGGTACCCCTACTTGAAACGGTTATTGTGAAGACACGGAAGTCATGCATTCAACATGTATCAAACACTTCAAGGATATGAACTTAAAAAAAAAACAGAACAAGATAAAAACCTCTCTAGTTTCTCTCCAGGTGATACCGTCTGCCTATTCCTTCCCTTCAAAAAACCTATAGGTCACAGTGAGTGCACAGGTGCCTTGCTCCTTCCAAACCTGCTTCCTAAACATCCTTAGAAATGATGCCGCTGAGTTTCCAAACAGCCGCAAGGGGGTTGTCCTCACGCACTGCAAAAACCCGTGTTTTACTATAAGTTTCGCTGTCAGTTTTTAGGTGCTATCAAAATCAAAAGTCAAATTTCTTTGGAAGAAAAAGGAACGAAAAGTATTTCATTTAAATAATAACAGGCCATTTTACAGTTATAGAAACTGATGTTTGTATCAAGTAACAAATAGTCCAATGTCATCCAGTAAATGGGATAATATGAGTCTATCTATATCTACGTCCATAGCTGCAAACACACTTTCCAGGAAGTCAGACCTATTCGTGACATTTTCTCTTAGGTCACCTCAGATCTTTCTAAGGATTCTTCTTATCCCCAAATTCAAGTTTACTACCTCCAAGGTAACTTGCTGTCCTCAAGACTCACATTAACTAGAATATTTTAAAGGACACCTTGGTCAAACTCAAGGCTCATTGACTGTTTGTGGTGGCATTCGGAGTACCTACAAAGCAAAGTGTCTGCGAACAACTCAACCACCGGAAAACTAAATACCCTCGGACAAAAAGTTGTTTTTCCTGAGATTTACAGCCCAGATGAGAGGATGAAGAGATGATATGATTTTTCATGAATTCCTGACAATAACATAATGAATATTTTTCTTCTGAGAAGCAGCAGTCCCAGAACTGTAATTAGGAAGATAAGGACTTTAAGTAGCCAGGAGCCCAAGGGGCAGATAAAGGAGTTTAGACCCATGCAAGCTCTGGGAACACCTAACCTCAGCCCGGTCTGACTGATGGAGCATTGGAAGAGATTCTTTTTCTTAAAATGAGGGAAATGCCACTGGATATGGAATTTCACCCCCGACAAAGTGCAGAAACGGGGAAAGAGTCTGCCTCGTAATAGGAGTTGCACAGTGATGATAACTGAGCAAGACGTGCGAAGGCGAACCCTTTTCAGTTAGGTGAAACCTTAAGTGTGTGAATAACTGTTTAAGAGAAAGAGCTTATGGGTAGATCCAATGACTCCTACTATTTTCACCATTCCTGACATTTTATCAGTCACTTATAAACATCTGCACCCCTAGACCTCCGAAAATTCAAATGCAAAAGAACCACCTTCATGCCCAAATGGACGCCAGGCTTTCTCTCCTGCAGCAACAATGTAAACTCCTTACGTGTGGACTCACCCACCTGAGGTCACTGCGGTTGGACTTGCTAACGAATACCATGAGTGCTCATCAATACAGGTCTCTATGGGCCGTAAGGCTGTAGGAGGGGCCTGTCGCACGTGCCCTTGGCCGGGGACGCCCTGTAAACCTAATGTCTGCACTAGGGCTTCCTGTGCAGAGATCCATGTGCATTTAATACTTGCAACGAGCAAAGAAGGCTAGAGCAGGAAGAGAACACTTTCAAGGAAGTCAGGTCTCACAGGGACCCCGTATACTTCCACCGCTCTGTGGAGACAAGCCAGGGCGTTTGGTTGCTCATGAGCAATTCTCATCACTCCGGCACCCTGTGGAAAACCAGACACATACTTGGACTCTTTCCAGAGAGCTGTTCTCAATCAGGCAATTGTCTTGGTAATGGAATAACTGTATATTCAGCCGTGTTTAAAGCATCCCTCCTGCCATGACCACTGAACCCTTGGCTAAAATATGGGGGGAGGTTCCTTCTATCGTCTGTGTTAATGCTTGCAGGAAGAAGCGAGGGACCACAATGAGGAGATGGAAGGTGTGTTTCCTTATTCCTCCTTTGCAGTGTGGTTAGCCTTTCAAAAAAAACTACTGAGAAACAAACAGCAACAGGAAGACCATACTGAACAACTAATAATCAGAAGACAGATTCGTTTATTCAATAAGTATTCACCTAGTATCCCCTGCGATCTCCTGCAGAGTGAATTATAATATCGGTTGTTAAAACCATACGGAAATGCTGGTTTTACTTGGAAATAGGGCCAAGCTGTGCTAATGTTCAGGAAAACAGCATAGCATCCATGAAATCTAAAGAGTGTAATTATCCCCGGAGATGGTGTGTTCATGTTTTCTCTTTGTAGTCTTTTATCTGAAGAACCCAAACCCTCGGAGCATCAGGAATTAATCTCCACTTTGCAGGAAATTACACTTTAAAAAAAAAAACCTTACTGTGGTAATATGAATTATCAAGACAAAGTTTAAAAACTTAGAGTCTCTTTACTTCAACTTCTCATGAGATAGTCTGAAGCAAAGTGAGCTAGATAACTGTAGTTGGACTGAATTTTCAGTATACTGATTTTAATCTATTCTTTAAAGGTAAACTATGTGCCTGTTAGTTCCTAGTAATAAGCGAGGACCCCTATTAAGTAAACGAATCACGAGGTTTTCTTTGTTAGTAAGTAATGAACAATTTTCAGCCTAGAATACAAGAATTCAATCCTTTGACGTTTACATAGACCTGAAAACAAACTTCTGGGCGACACAAGTTTTTTCAGCCTTGGAGTTTCCACTTTTAGCCACCTCAGGAGTTCAGAGTACAAAGACAGAGTAGAAGAAAATTCAAATCAGTAAGTTCCATTTTTTAGCAGCTCTGATAAAACCATAAGAGATTAAAATGATTAGAGAAAAACAAAAGATGATGAGTAGGGAGAGAAACCATAATTATTCATATTATTAATTCCACAAACATTTATTAATCATGAACTCTGTTCCAGGCCCCTAGCATGTGCTAGACACTCGCGATACAAAGATGGATCAAAACCCCACACTGCATTCCTCATCTCCAAGGTACTCAGGTCTAATGCTGACTTGATACCTGTTGCTGGAGATTACAGAGTTGGCAGCACACTCTCCTGGAATTCAAAAGGCTTGTATATGCATAAGTCTACCAGTAGATTTTTTATATATATATATATATATATATATATATATATATATATATATATATGTACAGTGATCACTATGACTGATGTGTCTGTATTAGCATATATGTAAATCCTGTGTCATCAGGCATGCTAGTGAGGATGCATACATCACGATTAAAAGTACACAGATTGCGGGCCGGCCGAGTGGCTCAGTAGGTTAAGAGCTCGCTCAAGAGTGTGAGCTCTGAGCAACAGAGTCACCGGTTTGATTCCCGGCCCAAGCTGAGCTGCCAACAGCTGCCAACAGGTGGCAGGATGGCTCCGCTAAAAAAAAAAAAATAGTACACAGGTTGAAAGAGAAGAAAGGACCCAACAACATCATCAGAATGTGAGTATCAGACAGTTTGCTGAAAAGCTAATCTATTTAAGTGGGGGCCTCCATCATGATTATCCCACCAATTCACCACAATCTTCAGCTGCCATTTCTTAGAAATCATCTTTTCTGGCGCACATACTTGTACATTGAGCGCTACTCATGCACTCTTCTGAGTACAGGCGGGGATACGATGACAAAGGACAGAGGGCCCACCCTGAACAGACAGACACCTAATTGAGCAAACAACAGTGCACGATACCGCTAAGCACGCGATACCGCTAGCAGTGAAAACAGGATGCCAGGGGAGCCCAGAGAGAGGCCCTCTGACCCAAGTCGGCCAGGGGAGCAAGGAAAGCCTCCTTAAGAAGCCTTTTTCTCTTGCTTTATGTTCCAAGCACCCAGCACGGTGCCTGGCACGTAAAAGGAAATTCATAAAAGTTGGTGGAATGAAAAAATATTCTAAGCAATGTGGAGGATTCCAAAAATATATAAAGTCCTGATGTTGAGCCGCTTAAAAATTCTAGTAGGAAGAGGACATTCACACATAAAATCAATGCTAAGAATAAGAGGTTTTAATAAATAGGAGGACTGAGGTTTTATACGCAGTGTTGACTTTGAGAGTTACAGAAGAACAAGGCATTCCACTGGGCTGAGGGTGGTTAGGGAGGTCTTCTTGGAAGAAGCGAGATTTTAGGTACCTTGTGAGGCTGCTGTAGATTTCATGAGGTAGGAGGATGGAGGACAGCTTATGGGAAAATCCCTGTTGAAGGTCAATGAGGACACACGTTTGGCTAGAGATGTGGAGCAGGGTGGATAATAATAACTTATAACCCGGGGAAGGTAGACTGGTGCTTGTGTTATGAGATTTTAAATTGCAAGGCTAAAGAAACTGAACTGTATCCTATAAATTACAGGAAGTCGCTAAAAGTTTTTGAGCAGCGTGGTAACATAAAAGCTATACATTTTTTGAATACTAAACTTGTAGGAATATCTTTATTCCCTTAAAGACATACAGTTTCGCTGAAATTTTTCTGAAACACATTATCGTCTCGGTTTTTTGTTTTCTAATTTTTACAAAACTTTTTACTCTGAGATCATTTTGGAACCACTGAAGAAGCTGGAAAACTGGGGCTCTGGAGAGTTCCAGTCCACCCTTCACCGGAAAAAGCTGTGCTTTTGAAAAGTTCATCTCGTTAGAGGCCGGTTCTATCTCTAACACGTACATACGAGCACATATGAGTATAGCCAGGTTTACTTAGACTGCTTAGTAAACGGCCCATCGCTGAGCCTGGAGCAAGAGCCCACACTGGAAACTGAGTTGAAATGACAAGGCTGTGCCAGGTCCTCAGCCCCTCGACTAGGACCTGCATGTGCCATTAGCATAAACGCCAGGGGTGCCCTGGGCTTTGAAACAAAAGCACAGAGGAGAGCAGCGGGCTTATCCACCTGGGTCAGTGTCGCCAGGCCTGTCACCCTCAGGACAGCGTGCCCTTTGGGGCACTCTCCCCCAACCTTCCTCACTCATTGCCCCCACCCCCTCCAGGGGCAGGGGTTGCTGTGGTCTGGTACACGGGGCCAGGAACCCAGCCGCACACACAGGCGTGGCTCTCCCCGTGGTTTCCATCCTCCCCTCTTCCTGTGCTTGGCACTGTTAGGGCAATGCTCACCCACCAGGCCCAAACGCGTCGCCGCCACCTGATTCTTTCTTCCACGTGGTTGGAGTGTGATAAGATGATGTTAGGATAGAAGAGGCCTCTTGGCGGGAAGCTCTGGAGGCCTCCCCGCCTCAGGACAAGTGGCTGCTCTGACAGGTAGGCGGTCTGGCCCAGAGGCCACAGTTCTTTGCACTGGGGTGTGGGGCCAAATCCCAGCAAATAACGAGGTGCTATTTTGCTTTTCTTTGCCATTATTTCTGCTTCAGAAACCGTGGGAGGGGTGGTTGCTGAGGGCTCTGGAGGGTTTGGGTATTTCTGGCTCTCTGGCCGTAATACCAAGTAACAGCACCCAAGCTGAGCACAGTCCTTCACGCCGCCTATTACCTCAACGTGCATTTTATTATCTTGGTACACAGGAAGTTCTTTAAAAAAAAAAAAAAGAATTCTAATTCTCTCCCCTGTCCCTTTATCATGATAAAAGAAAGTAGGAAGCTACCGTTCATTTGTTTCTGACTGTATTTTCTTGTCTTATTTCAAAAAATGGTTCATTGGATATAGTCTCAGGGACACCTGTTTGGATGATGAGGTAGACTCCTACAAAATACTTGCTTCTGTCAGTGCCTTGAAAGGATAACAGCTTCTCTATCCAAGAAGTGATAAAGATTTCACAGGTATTCATTCTCAAAACATCCTGTACATCTATTATTCAAATGACCTTACTCTAAGCCCTGAAAACAATGAAAACAGTCACACTCACACTTAATGATCTGAGTATAGGCTAAAATAGGAGTGAATGATCCTGAGAAACCTGATTTATCTTTCAAGTCTAAAGAAGACTTTGTAAGAAATTTTAACTACAAGACAAAACTGAAGTAGTTTTTTAAGTTGCCTAACCCTATAAGATAACATTTTTAAATGGGCAATACATTCATGGAGTGCAAAATTTTTAAAATATAAAAAGGTGTTCAAGGAAAAAGTATTTTTCTCACTCCTGACTGGAGTATTTTTCAAGTAGGGCAAACACATTAGAAAGCCCCCTATTTTTTTTTGTCTGTTTTGTATGTTAGTTTGTGTTTCTGAGTAATTGTCACTATGACAACATCCTACATTAAGCTACCTAACATTAATAGAGAGGCCAGAGTTTATTGCCAAATGTTTGGAAAGCAGCCCTCTGTATATTATTTGACCCAAAATGATGGTTTGGTTTGGTTTTTTTAACTCACAAGTCATGAATTCTCAAAGTTGATAATCAAGCAACGACAGATATGCCATCATATTATACTAGGTTTGAAGAATTTTCCTTATATAAAATTCCATATAAATAATCAAAAGCAGAGTTTAGGCAAGGAACTATGCATTGCTTTTCAATGACAATAATAGCACACACTGCTGTTTCCTACCATTATAAAAACATTTACTAACATAAGTCCATGCCCCATATATATTTGTTGAATGCTTTGAAGTACACGCATAGCAAGGAATTTAACAAAATGATGGAGACATACAGAACTAATTTTTCAATTCCTTTGCTAATACACGTTAGCCAAAACCATCATTGCCTTAGAGAATCATGCTTTTAGGAAATAGAGTAAGCAGTCATCCAAGCAAAACGGACAAATCTCATCTGAAAAAGATAATCACCGAGAGAAAAATCCACAACCCACGTTGGTAGTACCTCCTGGAGTTGAACCGCTATCAGTTCCACAGAGTTCTCTCTTTTGCTCACTCTGGTAGCAATTTACACTAATTTATGCTGTTTGCTTTCCTTCGGAAGATGAAGTGTGGCTAACATCCTTCTTACATTAAAATCTAATTTACTTAAAGGCCGTTCAGTCCATTTTAAGCGTTTCCCCCATTCAAAACAACACCTTCTTTCTTAAACGCGTCCCCCTGCCCCCTGCACTGCCAGATTCAGGCCCCAAATCCTTCCAGTTGCTCATGTCTGGAGCCCGCTCCTCAAATGTTTTCATACCTTCCTTAAAAATACGGACGTGAACATGGCATCACGTCTCATTACACATGGCCGATGCCAAGCGGGGGGAAAGCATTACCCTTGATTGATGCACCTCATATCTTCCCTTCACCCCATCCCAGTAACACTCCAGTTCACACCCCTAGGATTTCATTCCAACGTTGCGATCACCTTTCAAGAGACCTGCTCCGGCGAGCCCCACACCGCGGCGCTCGGGCTGAGCAACGGGCCACGGTAGCGCTCAGGGCTCGGTCTGCTCTCCGCCGCCCTGTGCCTGGTGCTTGACCCTCCGGACACGGGTCTGTCCCCGAGGCACCGTGCGAGGGGGAAGCTGGCGCCAGCCACCCTGCAGCCGGGCGGGACGGGACCGGAGCATCGCGGACTGATCCAGGGTCCTCCAAAGACGACAGCGCTTGCTCTGAAGGCTGTCGTCAAATCCACCGATGAAAAGAGGAAAACCATGCGGTCCCCAAACCGAAGTTCATCAATGCATGCTGCTTTTAAAGTGCATGTCAGCTTCTTAATAGAGTAACTGCTATGATTTGGAAAAGCAGTTCACACTGTACAGCGCGCACCAGACTCATACGTTTGTGCCGCCCCTTAATGAGAATCTCTTCCGGACACTGGCTGACACTTTGCACCTACGTCACAGAAGCACCCCGGAAACACAGAAACACCCCGGAAACGCATCAACGGGGGAGCGCGCCTGGTGCCAGATTCCTGCTGCAGGGCAGGCGTGAAGCCAGCAGAATCTAAAACTTCCTGTGCTGTGTCCGCGGACAAGCACATCCACCACTTCTTAAAAGAGAGTGCAAAAAAAAATCTATTTAGAACTGGATCTCGTTCACGTTGGGAAGGTTGAAAAAGAATAAAACCACGTTTACACATATTGCTAAATTTCAGAGGAGGACCAGTTCACCTGAGAAGTGAGTTGAGTTCTGCAGGGGAAGCCGCTTACATGCATCACGCGGTCTTGGCCTGGGACTGGCCGTGCGGCCAACATCCTGAGCCGGCAAATAGCAACAGAAGTCATTTGATGATGGGAACTAATTTTCAGGCGAAAGCCCTTCTCCTGAAGAGATGGCGGTGAAGAAAGCATGCGCTAACGAGGCTCACGCCTGATGAATCTACGAGGGGCTGGCTTGCTGGTTCCCATAGATGCCCTTTTTCTCCATCCCATCCCTTTGTTGCATAGCTTGGCATTGAACAGAAAGCTAAAGGAGGGACAAATTAATACATAATACCAGTGGGTCTCAGATTGCAAATATTGGGCTGTTGAAAAAGTCATGACGTATTTTTTCTATGTTTTTTTTTGTTGCAGAAATGCGTCATGACTTTAACGACAACCCAATAGGATGTGACCATTTAAATGACTCACTTGCCTCCCTTATTTTGTACCATTTTTGTGAGTGTGTCATCATGTATTACGTACACACCGGCCTGCAAAGTAGCCCTTGTGTTTAAAGCTTGAGCATGAGCATAAAGAAGAGAGGCATTAGAACAAGATCTCCGGTGTATGAAGGTTATTCATACAAAGGGCTAGGATTTGAATATTGAAAGCAACATCTGGTGTAGGAAGCCATGATGCTTCTAACTACAACTCACATGATGAGTGGTAGGGGATCTTTTAACAGTAAGTACTTTTTTTTAAAGTATCACTATTTTGCCTTCATTATCCATCAAAACTATCATTTAAATTTTATATTTTTTTAAGTGTCTCTGAAAACAAACCTGGTAGAATTTAACGTATAGAGTATGTACGCCTACGTGGATTTTAAGTTTGGCCTTTAAAGATTTTATCAGTGGTTTGCTTCTAATGACTGGAAACTCTCCCCTTCCCCCCCCCCCCCCCCCCCATCAGGAGAAGCTGAAAGTCGCCGGCCTCGCTTTCGGGGCGTCCAGCGCCCAGTCCCACGCGGCGTGGCCTGTGTTGCGTCACTTTCGCCCCCGCTCGCGCTCTGATCTGGGCGGGCTTTCTCGGATGCTTCCCACGCCCCGTCTGCCACCGACTGCGCCGTGGCTCACGTTCTTCTCTGCTTGACACAACTGTTCTCCGTTTTCCATACGCTGCTTCACATGCTCCTCGTGGTCAAAGTCGACCTTCTCCTCTAAGAAGCCGTCACTGGTACATCCCGACCCCCTTTCTGTGCCTGTCGTTGTGTCAGCTCGCAAGCAGGTCTCTAGCACTGACCTCACCTGCTTCTCCTACGCTTGCTCTCACCCTCTTCCAGCCCCACTGGCTGACAGAACACTCGCCTCAGGGCCTTCGCATATGCTGTCGCCTCCATCTGAAAGCTCTTTCCTCTGCACCACTTGGAAATATTTTCTCAAATATCATGTGTCCTAACCACCCCATTTAACACTGCATCCCAGTCCCAGATTCTCTCCTATCTTTTCCTGCTTTATTTTTTTTTCCATTGCACTAGGCTATTGCAAGTTTGTTGTTGTTGTTGTTTGGTCTGCTTTACTCACTATTTATATCCCCAGTGCCTAGAAGAGTGTCTGTACTCTTAAGTACTCTAAATATTGCTGAATAATTTGAGCGAATTTATTGAGTGCTTACTATACCCTAAGAGCTTGCTTGGTAAGTATAACAAATTAAATGAATTTATTGTCATTATGTTCTAAGTGCTTGATAAGGAATACCTTGTCTCATCCTCACAATCCCCTATGAAAAAGGTTCTATTATCATCCCAGTTTTATGGATGGAGAAATGTAACAGAGAAATCAAGTGAATTAACTATAGTTAAGTCACAAGTAAGTGGCAGTGTTGGGACTCAGGTGTTCTGAATACAAAGGATTTGCACCCCCTGTTTTTTTTTTTAACTTCCCTCAAATACTCTTCTATCTGTTCTATCCTGAACACAAACTATTGGCCAATTACTGTAAAGATTGAATTTATTTATGGTACACACTTCTTTCTAAAACAGAATGAGGGGCCAGCCGAGTGGCTTAGTTGGTTAAGAGCTCGCTGAAGAGTTTGAGCTCTGAGCAACAGCGGTTCAATGCCCGGCCCGAGCTGAGCTGCCGCTGAGCTGCCAAAAGGTGGCAGGATGGCTCAGCTAAAAAAAAAAAAAAGAATGAGGCAATTCGCTTTATATTATGTTCCTCTTACAAGAAGAAAAAGGAGACGAAGGAAAAGAAGAAAAGGGGGAATTTGAAGAAGATAAAAAGAAGAAAATAAAACAAAAAAACAAAGCCTACACTATCACAATTACCAACCAACATTAGGATAGAGAAATAGAGAACCCAGGGCTTGGCTCTAGTATCTTTCTAGAAGTCACTAGCTAAGAAATACAGCCTGAATTGCCCAGAACTTGAAAGTAAGTCTATATTAAGTCTAGCTACTTAAAAATAAAAAGATTTCAAAAATATGAATTGCAGGCACCTAGAAGTCCCAGGTCTGAGAGCTCCAGGAGCCTGGCCCAATGGCCACAGGATGGGGCAGAGTGAGGCATAAAGTTTGGTTCCAAAGTTTTAAGTAGAAACAATAATACAGCAGAGGCTAACTGAGCTGATATCCGGACCATGCATACTGGTGTGGTCATGTCAGATTTTTACAGCCAACAACAGTTCTGTTTGGAGGCCCTACTGTACTGGTTATTAAATACCTTAAAACTTAACAGTGCTTAGTAAACATCAGGCACTATGCTGAGAGCCATCACAGATTAATTCATACAATCCTCAAAACCACCCCAAAATCACAAGGAGTTTAAGTAATGTTCTCGAGGTGACATACAGGAAGTGGTAGAGTTAGACACACACCGAGACCATCTAACTTGGTTTATGGATTCAACCTCTACTCTACTGCCTAACGAAAAAACTCCCCAAAATAAACAACAAAATCACCAAAGGGGAAAACAAAACCGTTTGGCATTGTTTAAACAGATAATAGAATATTATTAGATAAACCTGAGCATGTGTATAAATCTATATTTTTCCAAAAGACTGAATGCATTCTTTTTAACAATTGTTTTTGCTTTTTAAGTCATCCCAAGTTCACAGAAGACATGAATTTCATGGTATTTAACTTTCTATTTCCAGCACAGTATCTGTAACATGACAGGAGGAGCCTGGCGGATGTTTATGGAGTGAATAAGTGAAGGAGAGAACAAATGAATGGAGTGTCTGGAAGTTACTTTTTACATCTGACATGAAAATGGCACTTTCCAAGGACACAAGATCCCTTGGCTATGAAAATAGGCTTAGAAAAATTATGTATTAGTCATTAAGTGAAGCCAGCTAACAGTATTTAAATTGGAGTTTAAAAAGTAGAAAATTAATTAATTAATTAATTAATTAATTAAAGTCCATTAAATAAGCCTTAAATAGTTCAGCCTCCCTTTTCCACCATAAAGTGGGAAATTAAACTGTGGAAAGAAAAGTTTGAATCTGCTCAAGTATGTGATCAATTTGATTTTATAATCTTCTTGATTGCACAGGTTTTTTTTCAAAGCACAAGGCCACGTGAATTCAGAAATGCACGTTTGTTTCTCCTAAACACACTATGCACGATCTGGACATATGCGTCAAAGGGGAATCGCAATTTGAATGATTGCTCTTTATGCTTTCAATGTTAACATTTTTACTATCCACAATCCATTGGGTCTTAACTGGGTTTATTTCTCTTTAAATGCCAAATCCACAACATATTTACATCGCAGAAGAGCCACAAAGTAGAAAACTAAAAAAAGAATCTCCAGGGTATTTTTCTGAAAATAAAAACAGTTCAGCCCTTCTCCTCCAATCGACTGCACCCATACACCTTTTCATGTAGCGTTTTCAATAGCTAAATTAAAACACCAGATTAAATTCTCCTATCCCTGGAAGGGACGACCTAAAACTAACGGAAAAAGGGGGCTTTCCTGCTTCCTTCCCTCTTCTCACTCTCAAAATCATGTCTGCCCACGAAAGACTCGAATGAGACTTTCATTTTAATTTTAACTGAAGCAAATGTTATAGTTGTGTTACCACTTATCAACAGGAAGCCAAATTACTCATCCATTCCACTGAGATACCTAAGCCTGTGAAGACGAGACCCATTTCCTCCCTTCTTAAAGGACCCTACGTGATGGGATTAAATTTCACACATTCCAAAATACACTTATGCTACGAGATTTTTAAATTTAATCCCTTTGCTGTTCCCTTCGGTTTCAAACAGCTTGTTTATCTTCTTCCTGTGAGCACACAACGGCGGGGCAGAAATGGAAACCAGATTGCTTTATGCAGCGGGGCTCATGTGGCTCCCACATTGCTCCTGGCAGCCGTCTCCCAGCAGACGCTCATCTAAGAAATTCCTCCTTGAGTGATTTGTAAGGAAGGTGACATCTGCAGCGCTCTGTCGTCCATTCTGAGCACACTCTCAAAACACACCACACATGGCCTATACATCGCAGCAGCCTACACTGGCAGTTTACATTTCGAGTCTTCGTAAAAGTAAATAAAGATGTTAAAATGCAACCTAGGAAGGTGCTTTCGGTGGCCTTGGTTCTTTCTTAAGAAGGAACCCCCTTTCTTTGACTCTTCACATTCAGGAAAATCTCAGGCGGATCAATACATGCTTATTGGCGTGATTTCATTTGGGAAGCCATTGTGGGGCCTGTGTACAAATGACAGGAAGCGGGGGTCCTGCCCTCTAGGAGCTTATAATCAAAGTGAGAAAGTCGAGACATATATACTGGAACAGTCGAGCAAGTGTGAGAAGAATCAGCACAGCACAGGCACCAAATGGATGAATGAATGGAATGGACAATGAGGTCTATGAGGTTATCTGGAAATATTTGGTACATGATGTTCTCCGGAGCCACTAGAAAGCTGCTTTATAGTAAAACAGTATGATCTAGAACACCACCATGCTCTCTCCTCCCTTCTGAAGACATTTAATGTTAAAAAAAAAAAATCAAAAGTCACTGCCTGGGGCCAGCTGGGTGGCTCAGTTGGTTAGAGTGCAAGCTCTAAACAACAGGGTCACCGGTTCGATTCCCACATGGGCCAGTGAGCTGCACCCAGCTGAGCTGCCGCTGAGCTGCCAATGGGCGGCCAGATGGCTCAGCTGGTGAGAGCATGTGCTCTTAACAACAAGGTTGCCAGTTCGACTCCCACATGGGATGGTGGGCTGCACCGCCCGCAACTAGATTGAAAGCGGCGACTGGACTTGGAGCTGAGCTGCGCCCTCCACAACTAAGATTGAAGGACAACAACTTGACGTGGAGCTGATGGGTCCTGGAAAAAACACATTGTTCCCCAATAAAGTTAAAAAAAAAAGTCACTGCCTCATAAGGTAATTATTTTAAAGCCATGAGGAAGTGTAAAAGCAATTTAATTTGGGAGCTATTTGCTTGTTCTTAAGCAACATATACATGGTGTTAAGTTAATCTGATTGAAAATTTAAAAATAAAGTCTTATTCAATAGTCTAATACACAGTTTCACTGGCAGCTCCACTCCAACCCAATGTGCTGAAGAAGAAACAGGAAGAACCAGGGCTGGAGAGAAGAGGGGCAGAGAGGGAAGCCAGAATGGAAGAAAAAAGGAGGCGGCGAGAAGAACAAAACTAAGTCTATTTTACTGAATGCCTTCAGGTTGCTTGGTAGAGATACAGCGTGGGACATTAACACGTCTCACTGCCTCTCAACACAGTAACTATTGATAGTTTCACTAATACTCTCTGCTCCTCCTCTCTTTAAACATCCAGGGGCACCACAAAAGTCACCAGGGAAGAAATGCTACCTGCTACAGTGCCATAGCTGCCTGCCCCAAGGCAGTGCCCTGAAACTCCAAACGGCTGTCCTACGAATTATGACGGAACGTTTGCACAAACACCCCGGTTGATTTTGCCCAACCACCGCCTGCCAACCATCTCTCACGTGACCCGTGAGAAAACGGCAGAGCGGAACTAGGACAGCTCCCTCCTGGGGCTCCTTCCCTTATACCTCAGTTGTACTCAAGAAAGCAAAGGTTGAATTTAACTTCAAGCAAGTGGAATATGTTCGGGAAAGAGGAGCTTTTGCAGTCAAATGCAATGAATTAAATCTGTGCAACCACGAAATCACCAGACATCTTCGGCCCTAGGCATGATGCAACGTGGCTCTGGCGTTTCCACCCTGAGTGTTACTCCAAAACTTCTAGTTCACGGTCATACTGGTAAGCAACAGGAACTGTGTTATGAAAAGGGATATTACATAGTTAGAACAATGTTTAACACGGTCTTTCCAAAGGGTTTCCGTCAGCACGCACATGCAAACAAAGTTCCCGGAAACGCCCCTATACTGAATGCAAGGCGGTTATGTGCCATGTGCCGTGGGAATGGTAGTTGTGAAGAACCTGATATGCGTGGGAAATGCTGCGTGTACATGACACACGAGGCAAATGCCACAAAAATGATACAGTGCAGGAATGCAACAGAAGAGGACTTCATCTAAATGAGTCTAAGTATACAACAGACGATCTACACTCATAAAATAGAGCTGGCATTAACCAACTGAATCCAGCCGCAGCAGTGTTAGCGTTACTGGGTGACCAACACCATGATTTTATGAACTGAAGGCAAAGATAGAACTAAAACTAAGGGTGATTTAGAAAACAGGGCAAAATTTTACTGGAAAATCAATTCCCACTAGTTTTCTTGTATGTTGTTCAAGGTTAAAAAATAAAAAATAAGGGACTCGACTTTCCAAAAATTAACCAATTGAAATTATAGTACTGAAAAGTTCATGGTTTGGAATCATAGAAAAACAAAAAAAAATGGAGGGAAGTCTACTACCCTCAAACTGGCTTCACAACTGGCAAAAGCATTTCCTTCTAGAAAAGTCAAAAGATTCCTCTTATACCACTTCTTCTGGCTCTTGCTTTCTCTGTTCAGAAAACTTGAAGAAGAAAAAAAAAAGAACTTTAAGTTCTTTTGGTTCTTTAGAGAGAGTTTCTCAGTAATAATTTCACGAGGCCCTAAAAATGCAAGTTGAACTCTAGGCATCGGCTCCAATAGTTGACACACACGCTGGACCAGGGAGCACCTGAGGTCATGCCCATTTTAATGCGTTCCAAATCCCTTAAAAAAAAAAAAAAAAAAAAGAACAAAAATACTATCTAAAAATCTACTAGTTCTACAGCGAAACAAGCCAGTATTTCAAAACCAATCGTAATCCTTTTTGGCCAATGAAATCCAAGACTAGTTCTTTCTTGAAAAACAACAACAACAACAACACAAAAAACAAGGTGAAATGAAAACAAAGTAAACTGTACTAGTGGGAAACATTTCGTTACAAGGCTGAAGGTAGGGAGTAAACTGATCATTCCCCATCAAAATGAACCAGCAGGGGGCCGGCTGAGTGATTCAGTCAGTTAAGAGCTCACTCAAGAGTGGGAGCTCTGAGCAACTGGGTCGCCAGTTCGATTCCGGGCCCGAGCTGAGCTGCCAACAGGTGGCAGGATGGCTCAGCTAAAAAAAAAAAAAAATTAAATAAACCAATAGGACACAAAGTGTGTGTGCAGTTTTCAAATGCAGTCAGTAATGGCTCCACCTGCACAGAAATCAGTGCCCTAAAGATGTTGCCTTGGCAAAATTATGTAGGAAATTGTGGAATTTATACTTATTAACTTCAACTGTGGCTGCAAAGCTCTGACAGGCACAGATTTTCTTTTTTTTTTTTTAATGACTGAAATGTGCACACACCAAAACTAACATCTAAGATTACAAAAAATATTACACATGCTCTAGCCTTAAAAATTATGGTA
The DNA here is from genome assembly GCF_001890085.2 of Hipposideros armiger. NCBI lineage: Eukaryota > Metazoa > Chordata > Mammalia > Chiroptera > Hipposideridae > Hipposideros > Hipposideros armiger. The sequence goes on along the minus strand of NW_017731356.1, from coordinate 3,718,800 downwards.
CTTGAAAAAGAGAATTGATTTTGATGTTGGTAATTGTCATAGAGAGAGCTGATTTAGCTTAAATATACACATAGACACATATGCACTCACATACACACACATACACTGATACATACACAGGTTTAATATATACATACACACTATAATTAAAGCGTATAAACTCAAAAGAGAGGAAGGTCATCATAGGCTTTTCAAAAGGACTTTCTAAAAGGTTATCTTGAGGGACTGGCTCCCACTGCAGTGTTTTCAAGACAATCCTGTTGTCTTTCTTCTGGAATCAAGTATTTTCTTCTAGTTTTACTTGTTTTATACATACATTGCTTATTTACTCCAATGAAATTATAAACACCTCAAGGAAAATAACGCACTTTCTTCCTGAACAAGGCTTGCTGTTGCTTGGGCTCTGACGTCACGGGACCCGGGTTAAAATCGGGGTCAGGAACTGAACCAAGGTGGTGGCGGTGGGCCTGGCGGGGCCCTCCCAGCAGCACCCAACCTGCATGAGGCCGACCTCTGGGCCAGGCCCTGCTCCAAGCTCTCATACATGAGCCCATTTCGTCCTCAGAGACACTTGCTTTACAGATGAGGAAACCGGAGCTGAGCATCGTTAAATAATTGCTAATGTCACTTAATACTAAGCGGTGCAGCCAGGACTCATGCCCAGAGCATCTGGCTCGGGAACCTTCCCCCTGACCCCTGACCCCTGACCCCTGCTTCCTCAAGCTCCCACTTCTTCATCTGTAACCCTGGAGAAATCCTACCTTCCAAGGTTGTTGGATTAGATTCTATCACAAGTGATAAACACTAGCATGGGGGGCCTGGTACAAAATAAGTGCGCGCGCGCGCGCGCACGCACGCGCACACACACACACACACACCAAAGAAGTATTAAAGAAACAAAATAAACCTTTAAACATGAAAAACATAGCACATTCCTTTCTCTCCAGCTTGCTCACTACAGAGCTCTCCTTAGCGTCAGTTACCTCATCTGCTTCTGAACGGCCAGCTGAAGTCATTTTTCATTGATTAATATTCAAATAATATAAGTGCTTAGAAAAATACATGATTAATATTCATTGTCAACATCTACAGGAACTTTTGACATGAACGAATTTGTACACCATGTGTTTTCTTTTGTTATCTGTAAAAGTAAAGCAAATTCCCATGGTGGCATGAATGGGGATATTTTAATATGGCCTCACATGTCCCTTGAATAAGTTCTCTGGAGACTGAACAGAACTGAGAAGCCAGCTGAGGTATCTACAACAGACTCAACTAAACAGGTTTGTGTTGGAGCAAACCCTGGTAGCAGTTCAAATAATTTGTATTTCCCCTTTTGCACATAGCAAAGGATTACAAACCCTCAAATACAGATGCTGTGATGTGGACTGTGCAAGTCTGCCCACCATCACCTAAAGACTGGAGCTTCCAGAAAGACCTACTGCACGACTGCAGGTATTCTGAGCAAAGCAGAAAGCTTCTCATCCACCCATTCCCTGGTAGGCCATATGCTTCCCTTGTACCCCCAGCCACAGAAAGCATCCCTTTTCTACCTCTGCAAAAAAATAAAAAAAATTTCTGGGTCTTTCTGTAAAGCCCACGCCCATTTTTTTTTCTTTTATATCGCGCATGCTCATTTCTGAGCTGCATTCAGGAAGTACAATATCGGTGATGCCAAAAGACACTAGGAGTCAATATTCTAAAACCGTCAGTGGCCTGAGGACGCCATATCTGTTCTGTCCCAGGGAGCCAGTGCTCGTTTTAAAGTCTGACTGTAACACAGAATTCAATGGGAATTCAGAGCACATAGCATTCAGATGATGCTCACTTGGGGGTTGAGTCAGGCAGCGGGCTGCATTCCTGGTCCACTCTCACTTAAAAATGTTTCTGAAAAAGCCAGCACCGAGTTTCCAATCCCTCTATCTTGCTTCCCGGAAAGAGTTCAAGAAAGTGCTTCAGATTTTAGTGGAGTGATAAATCATATATTTACCTTCGTGCGACTGGTTTTCAATAGAGCCAGAGTTTTTAAGGTCTGTCTGCCGGATGTATTATGTTACTGAAATATAGAAATGGATGCTGTGCACACCAGTGGTTAGTAAAGCTTAAAGATGTAACATTATCTTTCTCAATTGATTTGAGGAAAGAATTTTCATAGAATATATACTGCTTTTGGTTAGGGGCTGACTTCTAAATAAACAGACCTGGCAATGGAAATTCTAGAGATGGGCAAAACAAAACATGCATTAGTAAACGTACGTTGGAAAACCAACTCTCACAATCTTTGCCTTTTGCAAGCTTTTGGAAGCTTGTAAAATCCGTTGCATTAGGTTTATGATTTATAGCCATTCCAATTTAACTTCTTTTTCAGTCGTGGAAGGAAAATCTGTTAACTCTTCTGGACTATTTCTCCTCTATTTTACAGCCCCTCTGCTACACCTCTGGCTAGGAGGCATTTGTCTGCAGTGGTCTGAAAGCAGCCATTTGTTTGAGTCAGGAGGGGAAGGAGAGAAAAGGGGAAAACTTTGCTACAAAGAATCTCCCAGTCCTTATGGGCCTCAAACAAAATGGGAAACGCTGGTGATTAAGGAGCTGCACTGCCTCCTATAAAAAAAAGTGCTAATCCACACAACATAAGGCCAAGTTAAGTGGGGCTATCTTCCCTAATTTGCAATGAACTGGGGTCAACTAGATTTTTATCTCAAATACAAACTGGGAAGGAGAAAACAACAAGAAAGGAAACGCCACAGCTTGGTTAGATCCTGCTTTTCACACAAGATTGTAGGACCGATATCTACACAGGATGCTTCCAGAAGATTAGAAGGCCAAAAATAAGTGAGGAAACATGGCTGGCCCAATGTTCACATTTATTTCTAGAAGAATCGTGCAATCTGATATGAAACTGTAGGACACATATAGAAATGTTAAAATTGCACCACGGTTTCCATTAAGATAGTAAATAAGATAGTTTTTAATTCTTGAGTTATTGTCACGATGAAGGTTGTTGGATTAGAAACCACATGCACACTACATAGCTTTTACTCATTCTTTCTACAGTTTTATGGTTGGCCTACTATGGGCCAGCTAAACCATCGCTGCCTTCAATTAGCTTATATTCTATTTGGGGAGAACACTCAAATATATGAAATAATAAACAGTACATGTACATTTCCATTCAAAACTAAGAGAAGGCAGCGGATAATTGACAAATTAATACCAGGAAATATCAGTGCCATAAGAATTCAGCAGTGGGGCAATCATCTCTGGGGACTGATAATATGTTTCTGATCACAGGCATCTGCGTTGGAAGAAAAGCTGAGTCCTGCCACTTACTGTAATTCCACTATGTAATTTGTTTAACCTCTCCGAGCCTCAATTGCATCATCCATAGAATGGGAATGATGATACTATCTACCCCATAAGGTTATTAGAAGAAACCAATATGTTGTATGTGAAAGGATTTTTATAATCTGGAAAGATGCTATATGATGACTATTGAGAAGGTGGCAAAAGGAACCATACCAAACTGTTACCATTAATTTGGGAGAGCAGAAAGGGCTAGGAGGGTGGAGTGGAACAATACTTTCTATTGTTTGAAACATTTATAATGCCTGGGCACTAATCTTGTAACAAAAAAATTGAAACTCTATAAATATAACCTGAAATGTGCGTATCTGGATGTCACAAAATACTCTAATTGCAAACACTAGTAACTCTCTTTCTTTATGAGTACCTAGAAACAAGTCTCGGTCCTGGTTTCAATTTGACAATTTCTAAAGTCATAAAAATTTGCCAAACTGGGGAATACTAACCAACTGAAACAGTGTTTCTTTTCCAAGGCATTTTAAAATAGAGCAAATTTTGTAGTCAACCAAAACCATTCATTGATTCAAACAATTGCTTTGGTCAATGCCTTTTGAAATAAAGCAAGTTCCACAGCATTAGTTCCCAAAGGCAATTCCTTGTCGTGTCTGACTCTGCTTTCTAGAGTCCATCCCATTTCAGGTATTTCACTGACACCTTTACAGACCTCAGAAAGCCCTCAGGCCATTTCCAAAGGGATGCCAAGGACTTTCCATGGAGGCACTGCAGACTTTTCAGATTGAACTTGACCACAGAATAGCATTCCTAACTCTACAAGTAAGTGTGAAGTCTTGGAGGGCAGAAACCATATCTTCTTAAACTGTACATGCCCAGTGCCCAGCGTCGTAACGAGCACATGAGGAGGCGAAAAGAAATATTTGTTGAACTAGTTGGAGGAAAGAGAACTCTAAAACATTCCAGCTAATTGGATGCCCAATGAGACATGCTCATCTATGCTAAGGGGGCACAACCTTTATAGTTGTTTTCTGTAGAAAAACCACTTAAAATGCTTCCAAAGCAGCCAAGCTAAGTTTGAGTTCCTTGACTAAAACATCATAAAAACCCCTAGTTGAGAAAGGGATCTTTCCCATACTTGAGAAAGTACAGATGTGTGAGCTGAGATGAAATCATGGAGCAGTCTGATCAGAACCACCTTTCATCTGCCTTACCCAGAATTTCCGAGGCATGTTTCATCGACATAAATAGCAGAGGGCAGAGGAAAGACTTCCACTATTTGTGGCAGAATGCAGCCCACACCTGGCGTGCTGGGTTCCTGGTTGAGTCTTGTCCCCCTGGCGTGTGGCTCCCCTACGATGACTTGCGAATACACATACAGACACTCAAGAGGGATGCAGTTGGTATTCACATGTATGTAATCAGCCTAGTAAGTTGTATGTAGTCACATTTGCATGTTTCCACCATTGTAGAAGCAATGACGGGAGAAAAGGAATTGAGGCATACTGGGCTTCCTTAAGCACTAGACCCTGAAGGAACAAGTAAGAAAGCAGAGGTACAGGGATAGGAAGTACTCCTTCGGGTCTCCACTGATGACTTAAATCTGTCTATGAGTGATGTACCTAATGCCTATTTCTTGGTTCCATCTTAAGCTGCTGGATAATTCGTTTTCATTGTATTTAATCTTCTTCCCAAGGTGACCAGGGGCTTGTAATAACTTTTGAACCCTTTAAAAAGTATGTTAATTCAAGAGAAGGCATTTCAAGAAATGCCAATGCTTTTAGACAGGTCTTGCTAGAAGTTCTTTGAAGTATTCAGTCCAACATATTTAAAAAGAGGTACATTTTTTTCTGCTTCTAAAAAAGCATTTCTGGAGGCCAGTAGAAATGAACTGCGTTGGCTGTAGTTCTTGAAAGAATAATACGTTTCTTAGTTTGGCTACTCAAATTAAATTGGAAGCTACCTAGGAGTTTTCTCACATTTTGATCTCTGGAAGGGCAATTAATCAAGCTCTTGTTTGAGGAACTTGAACTTTAATCACAATTCTATGGAGGGAGAGTCGGAGAGCTGTATGCTCAGAATATTCAACAGCATACATAATTGAAAACAGCAGCGGCAGTGAGGAGAAAAGTCAATGCCGTGAGCTGATATCTTCTAACCTTTGGTCAAACGGTACTTGGAAAACTTCAACAGATTTAGTTAAGTGGAGATAGAATTAAGCAGAAGAATACCCTTAAAAAAAAAAAAAGTCCTAACTCGGGAATTACCAGTGAAGAACAATGCTGTATGTACTAAAAGCGTGGGTCTACCGGAGGCAATCTGCTAGGAGACCAGAGCTGTTATTTCATGGTGGAGGCTTGAAATCCAAACTTTAAAGTTTCTTTAGGTCAAGCTATAGCCCAGCATTCAGGGAGCCAGCCAAAAATCGCTGAGGGAAACGAGGAAGGCCACATGTGGAACTAATTACTCATGCAGAGGCCATGACAAAGAACATTTCTCCAGACTTTTCATGGGGGCTTCACCTTCCGGAAGTTGCTATAATTACTGTTCAAGTCTAGAGCAGCCTGCAAGTCGCTGACAGATCCAACAGACAAGGAGGAGGAGGTGGAGGAGGAGGGAGGAAGGGAGAGAGGGAGAGAGGGAGA